>NW_022752171.1:553921-557618 GCF_011630105.1 Anneissia japonica
ATCAAGAATAAAAATAAATTATTACAGTATTATCAACATCCAGTGAGACAGATCACTTATTTACTTTTTACTACAATATTCATTAAATGGAATACCAGCCAATATAAGTAACTGTGCAGACAATCTGTTAATTGGCGTGGAAAAATATTATCTTGTTCTAATTTTTAATTGAAAATAATACTCTACAGTATAGAATATTATCCTATCAGATTTTCCGTAATGCTTAATCAGATTGGACGCAAGGTCCTGTCCAGACTATCATTTTTTTTTTTGGATAAAAACATGCGATTTGCCTAAATATGGTCATGATGACATCACATCATGACCATATATAGGCACATCATGACTATATATGGGCACACAACATTTTTTTTTTTGTCAAAGAAAATGTGATAGTGTGGACAGGCATGGACACAATGCATGATTGATTGGATATGTCTGAAACCGACACACTGTCAAACAATGTTTGATCAAACGATGTTGAAAAAGATTTTTTTATTTGAATTAAGATAAATGGTGTAGATTGAAGAAAGAAGATGAAATGCCAAACAAACTAAACAAAAAAAAGAACAATAATCTTAATCCAAGTCCTTTGTTTACCAAAAACAAACATTACTTATGGAGAGTGAGAGGGTGGATTAGTTTGACACCAGTCGTGTTTGATGATCATATCACAAAGCAAATGCTGTGAGGCCGTGTACTTAAGATGATGCAAGTTTTGTGCCTGCAAGATTTGATTTCTTCCAGAATCTTTTGTGAGAATATGGATCAAGTAACTCTCACTATTAGCTTCCTCCTTCTGCCGTGGTTGACTTCTACTAACATCAATAATGTGTATGGTTGATTGAATATGGCATATTTTACAAAGCCTGAATACAAACAAATAGTATCTTTTTTCAAGAAAAAGAAACGTTTTTCATTTTACAAAGTTCTTTCTTATCATCAACAGCACACATCAGACAAATCATAAATCATGTTTCTATTAAGTAAAATTCACATTGTTTGCAAAACTAAATAGGCCTAATGATAATTAAAATAAATAAATAATAAATAAAGAATAATGACTAAATAAATAATAAACAGTAAAAAATAATGAATATAAAGTGAATATAATAAATAATACAACTGACAATAACATTGTATTATCAATTATAATAGTAAAGAAAGAATAATAATTAAAATAATCAATAAATAAAGAATAATGCATAAATAAATAATAAACAGTAAAAAACAATGAATAAAAATGAATATACAGTAATAAATAAATAATACTACTGACAACATTATTCTATCAGTTTTAATAAATAATAATAATAAAATAGATAAATAACAATGAATAATGATATATAAATTATAATAAATTGTAATATTACTGACAATGTTATTACATGTTATTACATTAATTACTTTATGATAATTAAATAAGAATAATGAAGTAAATATGAATTAGAAAATAATATATATATATATAGCACTAAATATGGTATATATAGGCACATCAATACTATATATGGACATACAACAGTTTTCATTTTTTTTTTGTCAGTTTTATAGTGTGGAGCTTTAGATTGCCAGTTACAGGTTGGAACTAATGAAAGTATTTAAAATAATAATCTCTAACAAATCTGAGGATTGGACGTCAAGGATCTTCAGCGCTGAGCAATATACCAATTACAACTACTAATTCAAAATATTGTACATGACATTGTGGCTACTTATATGCTTGATTTCCAGAAGTTTTCTCTTCCTCTTCAAATAAAAGTCAACATTAAAATTGATCAACCTCAGTGGCGGATCCAGGAATTCGAAATAGATGGGGGGGGGGGGGGGGGGGGGGGGCAGGGAGGGATTTTCACAGATAGAAGGTCCTCAGCCCCACCATGGTTGGGGCTGAGGTAAGGAAATTTATAATTATAAAGTTTTTCCCATATATAATTTTGAAAAATTTAGGCCCCCTTGAATCCGCCACTCAACCTTTAAACCAATAAGCTCTGATAAATGAATGATGCTGAAGATTTTCAAACTTAGGCCTACTTTAATTGTGTAGCTTGGGATTTTTGATTTGTTTATTTTTTGTATATATAAGAAATGTTTTAAATGTATAGAAAAAAGTATGAGATCCATTTTATACAAAATAATTTGAGTGTGAAACATTTAAAAATAAAATGTACATATGTTTAAAAAAAAACCGTAATATTTACAAACAAAATAAAAGTATTCTGAAAATCTAAAAGAAATATAATAATACTATACATGATGTAAGCATAGAATATAAAAAACAAAGTGTGAGTATTTACAAAAACCAAATGTACTCATGTAAGTTGAACATAATATGTAATATATGAAGTATTATGATTTTGATGAATAAATGTGGTGATTCCAATTTGATCAGCCTTTAAACCAAGAAAACTGAAAAACTCCCATAAAATCATTCATCACTAAGAAATTAAAATACATAAACCATACCAACAAAATCTTCTTCTGAATTTCTCATAGGATTGAAGCTAATCATTCCATGCTCATGTCTGTCTTGGACAACTGGACAATTAATTTTTGATAAATTCCATTACTTCTCAAGGATTTATCAAGTATCATTGTTTTAATGAGAAAATTTTAATTAAAAAGATAATTAAGAATTCAATTTACTCCATAGTAAAATCACGGAGATGATATTAGTTTATTCAGGTTGAATAAACAAACCTTTAAAATATTACCATTAACCTTTTCCTCCTCATCATCTTCTCTTTCTCTTGTTGTTGCTTCTCCTTGCCTTTCTCTTCCTCCTCTCCTTTCTCTTCATCCTCGTCCTTTTCCAATAATTATTTTTCTCCTCATAAGCACCACCATCAATATTATCATCATTTTGCTATTGTTTGTTTTTATGAATCAATATCTCTATAACGATAACGAACATTTGGTTAAACATAACATGATTAAAGTGAATCAGTTTTTAATTCCCGTTTTATTGCAATCAATAACATCACTATTAATCATTTCATTAATTACTAACAAGATTAAATTGAACCTTGTTAGAAATAAGACACTCTGTTAATATTGAGTATAATTACTATGTACAATTTAAATTTCTTACCTATAAATCACTATTACAACAATTTTGCTAACATGTTTCATCTGGCGATTTCCAAACTGTGTATATTTCTTAGCATCTTAGATATCAGTGTTAAGTCCACTGAGAATAGAATATCATTAAATTCTCAATTTGAGTCTAACTCAACACAAATATCAGACCAATTCCCAGCAGAGACCAATATTTATCTTCTATTAAACAGAGCACAAAAGCTGTACATCTTAGCGTTGTATGTATAGCAGTGGCGAGTCTTGTAAAGGGAATCGGGGAATACGGATTAATGATGCAAAATTGCTCAGTTGCCATCAATTTGTTGAATTATTCAACAATGATGGTGAAGCATGTAACACCCAAGTATGACTTTAAGACGTTTCATTGGGAATTAGCCCTCAACCCTTGCTGCTTAGTATCAGGTCAGGCGTATGTGGACACTCCTTTAGGCATTTTTGTGAAGTCCTGTCACAAGTAGGATCTTAAACTCTGTCCACACTATCAAACTGTCTGTGACAGATATGTGATTTGCCAATGTGCTACAGACATAATGCTGTCAAATCAACCCATATGGACAAATCACTGTTATTTATCACTGTGAACAGAGCTATATATATA
>NW_022752171.1:558593-562948 GCF_011630105.1 Anneissia japonica
CCACTCAAGTGTACCACATTTATAACAAATGTTTCCACAAAACGTTGTTTAATTTTAACAGTTACTCTTTTACATAATTAGATAAGTTATCTAAAAATGTGTCTTTTATGGTTGATTCAATACCTGCACAGGTGACCCTATCATACACTATATATTTTATTCTAGCAATACGGTAGTAAATTAGTTTTTCGTTCCTGCTTTTTTTTTTTTTTTTTTGCTGCCGCTTTTTTTATTACTTTTTTTTTTCAGAATCGGTAATCTTTCGTAATAGCTAAAATTTACTATTAGTAGTAATTTTCGTATATTTCTACTTTGGACTATAAAGTTTGGATTCGATGTAACGAGCATATAAATGACTTGAGAAATCATAACTGATGACCAAAATGATGATGATGATGATGATGATAATAATAATAATAATAATAATAATAATAATAATAAATAATAATAATATTAATTTATATAGCGCATTCTCAGATTTTTGTTCAATGCGCTTTACATATAAAAATGATAAAATACAATATTAAAATAGGCAACAGTATACAATGAAATTACAAAAATAAATATTGTATAGAAAAATTACAAATAAATACTTATTAATTACATCATGAATTCAATTGAAATAATTAAGTATTACAAGAATTTAAACCAATACCAACATTAACGTAGGTCTAATGACCAATCAGAACAGGGCAAAGAATACGCACTTGTCCCACAAACTTACGTTTTGTCCCCACCACGTGTTTGCGTAGTTTACGCCGTCGTTTTGTGGGATTTGAGCTATACTATAACCAAAGGACAGGGCTTAGCGGAAAGGACCATTGGGGTAATACTGTGGCTTGCAAGTTAAGATGCTCTCCATCCCGTTCTTATTTTATTTTTATTTCAACAATATTTTAAGTGGGGAAAAACTTTCCAGCACAGCTGATACGTGGGAGCCCACTATATGACAACTCAAAAACGATACATATAAAATGAAAATAAACGATTGTAACATTAAAATCGGGTCAAAAAATTTACAGACGTATGTACATCGTTAAGGTCTGTCCTAAATCTCTGATAGAAATATCAGAATTTTCCACACAGCCAACACCACTTCCTAAGCCCCTCCAGCTAGATGGATTATCCTGGTTAAATAGGCCTATACTGTAGGAAATAAAGAAACATACTTTGGTGTCCCATAACCCAACGATTGGTTGGATGGTTTATTGAATGAACTAAAATTTTAAAATCACCTTCCTACGGCGCTTATGCGAGGGCGGTGATTATACGAGAACGAAGCTTACTCGATCGTTTACAATATTTTAATTCCATACTATTTATAAATTAACATGAAAATAATTATAATGTCAATTCTGACATTATAATTATAAAGGGATCAATTATAAAATTAATTCCACAACCAAAATATTCATTAAAACAAATTTAACTTTACCAATCGTCATATCAACAGTTATCAAACTGACAAGTTACGTGAAGCACACATGGACCTTGACATTATGCACATGTAACACTATGTACATAATTGTATTCGTATAATAATAATTTGTCCTTATTGTAATTATTAACGAATGCATATACAAAATTAAATGTATTTTGATTTGATTTGGTGTAAACTGAACATAAGGTTGAATTATAAGTCCCATACTGTTAGAATATATCATACAAAGCATTACTTAACAACGTATCAATAACCAATGAAATCATCATCAAACAAATTCTACTCACTAACATTTAAAGACAAAGCTTTTGTTAAATTATGCAAATGTTTTTAAGTGCTACTAGAATGTTATTAAGTTCAACTAGATTAGCATAATTACAGTCAATAATTATTAGTTTATTCTTTAGACCTGTAGGATTAGAATGCTCAGTGTTGCTATGGGTACCTATTTGGGACTTAGATATAATGGTTTATAATTAGTATTAATTAATGCATGCCTTCTTTGATTATTGTTCAACTTTGTTAGTACTTAGCTTGGTAACGAATGAGATTTAAACTGATTAATTACATTATAATGTTTTGATCAATATCTGCTGTGAGATTGCGTGAAGTTATGGATGTTCAGGGTCCAGATACAGGGCAGCCTTCAGTCGTAATTGTATTGGAGAAGAGGATATAGAGAATTGACATGTCGTGTTTGTTTCTTGTAATGAATTTTAATTAAGGTAGCAGGTGTCGTCTCCAAGTGAGTGCATACATGATTAAGTCTGTTGCTTTAGAAGGAGTTCTAAAAGCGTGAAAAGTCATTTAAATGTATGAAACTTGGTTGGTTGGCTTGTTGGCATCTGTATCAGTTGAGCTCTCACGTTTAGGAAAGGAGCGTAGGACAGAGAGCATAATGAGGCTTAGGTGTGAGATTTGGTGGATGTGAGTGTTCTACCTGGATGCTTGAACGCGTCGGGGTTTTTGACCGAGTCATGGAGGTGCGTCTCTGGAGAACGCTGTCCATTCATTACCTATCATACGTATTCAACAACTGGAGCAGAAGAATCAACTCAGATACCTTTCTAATTTGATTCTAAATCTCACCCAATGTTTATTGCAAGATTTCTTAACTAGGATGATGATAAATTCTGCAAGTGAAACAGAAAAATATAATTAATTATATAGAATATTATTATCCGACCAATGGCTGAATAGATAATTATAGAAATAGTAAAAGTGTCTTGAAAGTATCTATGGTTTGTAATATCTGCTTGATGATGTGAAAATTGTTACAGAAAATTAGTTATTGAAACAGAAAAAAAAATTAATTATATAGAATATATTATCCGACCAATGGCCGGATAGATAATTATAGAAATAGTAAAAGTGTCTTGAAGTATCTGTTGTTTTAATATCTGTTTTATGATGTGAAAATTGTTAATATTTAATTATTAAGTATAATAATATAATTGTTTATATATGTGCATGTTAATATTTATATATTATTTATGTGTTTACAGATACGCACTAACTAAGAGACAGGCCAACACCACTTCCTAAGCCCCTCCAGCTAGATGGATTATCCTGGTTAAATAGGCCTATACTGTAGGAAATAAAGAAACATACTTTGGTGTCCCATAACCCAACGATTGGTTGGATGGTTTATTGAATGAACTAAAATTTTAAAATCACCTTCCTACGGCGCTTATGCGAGGGCGGTGATTATACGAGAACGAAGCTTACTCGATCGTTTACAATATTTTAATTCCATACTATTTATAAATTAACATGAAAAGAATTATAATGTCAATTCTGACATTATAATTATAAAGGGATCAATTATAAAATTAATTCCACAACCAAAATATTCATTAAAACAAATTTAACTTTACCAATCGTCATATCAACAGTTATCAAATTGACAAGTTACGTGAAGCACACATGGACCTTGACATTATGCACATGTAACACTATGTACATAATTGTATTCGTATAATAATAATTCTGTCTCTTATACACATCTAGATGTGTATAAGAGACAGTTTACATATAGGGTCCTGCCTAGCTAAGCATCCAAGATAGTTCTTTGGAATGTGTTTTTAAGTAAAATTGGTTTATTATAAAATTTTCGAAACGTCTCTTCTGTAGACCATCCAGCCATCGACATTATTTGCCCTACTGGGACGTTTTTGATATTGACTGCCGATGCGGCTGCTGTCCGTACAGAAGGTGGTTTGAATATTTGTACATCTATCCCTGATTTCGTCAACATTATTTTGACCCAACGAGCTAAAGTATCCTTCGAAACCTTTACATGGGGGTTTCCTAAAACTTATAAATAGTTGTTTTTCTTCACCTCTGACTCCTTTAGTAGCCTCAAGGTAACAAGAAAGTGTGTTGATGACACATAAATTCCGTTCCTTTTGATAAGCTTCTAATCTTAACTGATTAACATGACAGCCTGGTCGACTATGTTTCAAAAGGTCATTAATCCTAAACTCTGCATAGCTATCACAAATAAACATATTGTCGATAGTTAGTAAATGGACAGTTTGTAGCCTACTTGCTGGAACTAACGTAATCAGAGTTACTAATTTATATGTCAATTCCTTTAATGACAATGCTTCATTAGGAGGTAGAGAACGAATACATTGGAGTAGCTGACTGACATCCCAAATATTTTTATACCTTGGTATTGTCGGTCGTAAATTAATCACTCCTTTCATAAACCTCAATACATAAGGATGGGACTGGCTGTTGTCTAGTAGTGCAATGGTAGAAATCGCACTTTTGGCTGTGTTAATAGCACTGTAACCCAATCCGCTTTTAAAAAGTCCAGAAAGGAAAGATAGAATGTCCTTTATATTTGAATACACTGCTGTCTCTTATACACATCTAGATGTGTATAAGAGACAGGTACTCTAGTGAT
>NW_022752171.1:562957-569915 GCF_011630105.1 Anneissia japonica
GTGTGTATGTGTGTAAAAAATATGATAATGGGATTGAACAGTAAGTTTGATAAGACATTTTATTACTGAATAGTTTGAAAAAGACACGGTGTACGGTACCACTCTTCAAGTAAATTTTATTTGAAGAGTGGCACATCTTGTTACAACTATTTAGTACTAAAATGTCTTATCAAACTTATTGTTGGAACCCGTACCGGTATTTTATTTTTACTATTTTGCTATGATGTACCATTGAAGACTCTGCTGTTGACAGGGTTTTCGTATATTTTCATAATTATAATTTTATACATGCATACATACATAAGTTTAAATATAACGAGTCTTATTATCGTTATCCTATTTTCTCGCCATGATGTGAAGGTGTGAGGTCTAATCAATATCATGGTTCATTATTATATGCCCTTGTCAATTACATTCATCATTATTACAGAAGGCCTATTATTGTCATTATTGATAATATGAAAAATTATAGGATTTTACTTAGGTCTATTTTATTTATAGGCCTAAATTAGAATTCCGCCATTACTGATGACGATGATGATGATAGTGGTGGCTGTGGTGTTGTTCGGACCATGTTCGGACGAAGATAATGAGGAGCTGTCGATATCTGAAACGCAAAGACTGCGAATACGAGGACTCTGAGTTATCGTTGTCGTATGAATTCTAGGACGCACTGTGCCCTGAATCTACGATGTGCAGAGAACTCAAAAACGGTCACGGGTGAGTGGATCCGTCATACGGCCACGTCTTCGCGGAAATCGAAAGCACCCCCTAATAACTACGGCGATAATGCAAAACTGCGTTGGTAAGAATAGTATTTTTTTTTTTTTTAATTATCTCAATTATTATTTCATACAACATAGGCCTACAAAAAACGAGAAAAAAAATACAAACCCAGCGAATTACCTAAAAAAGTAAACTTAATTGCTATAAAGGGTCTCTCCCAACAATAAAATAGGTAAACTCACATTTAATCAAGACTATTATACACAATTTTAAATTACATAATAATTTGAAAATTTGAAGAGCAGGTGGAAAAGAGGAAGCGAATAGAGAGTGATTGTGGCGTTGTGAAGATAATCGTGGTGGTTTTTTGTTTACATCAATATGTTGGCTCTTTTGATAGGTTTATGTAAGTTTTATCTCCGTTTTTACTATTATTTGGTGTCCAGTCTTTGTGGCTGTATTAAACTGTTACCCTGTTCATAGGAATAATTTGAATTCCAGTGACAGTTAGAATTGTTAGTAATTCGTAAAATATTTCTGCGTTGTGTTGTGTAAAAATAGTATACGCATAATCGAAAACAAGAACAAGAAGATAAAAATGGATGAAATTTTAAGATGCATGATCAGTCAGGCAAATGTTGGCGCGTTATCAAACGAATGTTGATGACAAGGATTTGTTCTCGATGGCGTACACGAAGAATACTGATCATTATATGTACATGTTGTATGGACCAACCACAGCCGATGCGACTCCTTAGGGACAGACTCTGGGTAAAGAAAATAGCACATAAACTAATTGCAAATGATCCTACACAAATTGAATTCGCTCCCAGCCACTGTTTTATGACTTGTTATGGGCAATTGAGTCGAACTAAACGTTTCCTATCTATTCATAGAAATAGCATCCAAGTGAAATTCGGTTGTTTAGTTAACTGCGTCGTTGATGCTTAATACCCACGCCAATTCATAGAGATAAAGAAATAACAATTATAACGCATAACAGGGCTGAATTTTGGTGACACGATTTTGTTTCGTATTCAGAAACTGGTTCGATTATCGTTATTTTTCCCGAAATTAAATGCTGTCGAAAAATGGATGTGACGTGTGCGTGCGTATGTGGGTTTGGTGGATTGAGTTCAATATCAGCCTCAAAAGTAGGCCTATGCACATTGTGTGTATGGAATGTAGGCCTATGTGAATAGACCTAGACCTGTATGTACATAGGCCTATATATAGGCCTACATATATATATTACCGGTATATATATGTATATATTTATATAATATATACATATTTATATACGTAATAGGCTCATATATAGGCCTATATATAAATATATGTATATATATACTGCATAAACAAAATGTACCTATTTCATAATTGTATATATATATATATATATATATATATATATATATATATATATATATAAAAACATATATTGCCTTGGTTTGGCTCTGTAATCATTAGTGGTAGTGGGACTGGTTTGGGCCCTTCCTAAGCTGGTCAAACGTTTCTTTTGGGTCTATACCCCAGCTGCACTGATGAGTCCTGGAAGGCCGAATCGGATCCGTCTGCAGATATTGGGATTCCTTCCAGTGGATACTTAGTTGTTTATTTTGTCATTCTGATCGGATTTTCTCTACTGTTCCGTTTTAATTATATATATATATATATATATATATATATATATATATATATATATATTTAAGGCCTATCTAGGCCTACTGTATTTTAAAGACTAAAGGCTGTCTCTTATACACATCTAGATGTGTATAAGAGTATATATATATAGTTTTCAGTAGCTATAATATTAATAATGATGTATTTATTTATGTTAGATTAGAATACTAACACAAATAATGTATAGGCCTATTATATTATAGCCCTAGTGATGTAAAATATCATCTTGAATTAAGTAGGCCAGGGTTATAGGACCCGATGTGCGTAAGGATTTGCAATACACGCAAAATATACTGGCCTATATACCAGTGTGTAGAAATTAATGTCTCTAAATTTTGTGCTTTATGACGCATACTGAATGTTAGTTGTTTGAATCATACTTTTGTATTTGTCTTTTAGAACAGTGACGCTTTAATGCTGATATAATGAGATTTCAAATCAAATGTTACATAGAAATTAAATTTAGTGACCAGATACCGTAAAACTTCTAATAATAACCCTGGGTTACTATTCTTTGATTGTTTTTAAGGTGGGTTACTATTAGAGTAGTGGGTTACTATTACTAAGCTTAATGTAGGCACTTGAAAATAGTAAACCCCCACACACCCCAGCATATCACGTCAGCTATTCATAGAAATAAATAACTACAGTAGGCCTAAACGAGTTAAAAATACTCTGTTGATTTCATTGTATTTATAAACAATGCTCTGCATTAAGGACAATTACCAAGGAGTTAAATTCAAGAAAGGGTCATCGACGGCGCAATCACATTGTGAAGAATGCCTATTCTAAGAAATCGTGTTAAAGAGACAAATTTGATTTGAATTTCATTTGTATAAATAGTAACCCTATGGGTTATTATTAGAGTAGTGGGTTATAATTATAGATTAACTTCTATGATGGGTTTCTATTAGGGGAGGGTACTAATAGAGTAATGAGTTATTATTGGAGGTTTAGTTACTTGTTGCGCATTAAAAATGAAAATTATATTGTGCAAGCAGTAGGCCGACCAACATCATCCGCACTCATCGTCGGTACTTTGCGAAACTTTGTAAGGCATTGGTGCTACAACAGTATCGTCAACGACGCAATCCCATTACAATATATATGATGAAATTAGTATCTGTATTGTATGCGTGATGTGTTATACAATATCAATTTTATAGGCCTAAAGAAAGCAGATTGTTTGAAGCCTATATATAGTTTGTATATAAAAATGAATTTTATAGCGTTTGCATATCCAAATAGGAATGGCGGCAGTCGGCAGTGATTTTAGAGTAAGGTTTGCAAGTAGGCATCAGAGAAAAACGGGTATATTAATTTACGAGTAAATTGAAATGGATAGATAATGATTATAACAAAAGGAATTACATCGCTCGTAATGCGACCCAAGAGAGCAGACAACGAAATAACACAAACAAGGAAAGAGCACATCAATGAAAACAAACTTATACGGGGCATATACAGGGACTTATAAAGTGGATGACGTGTTTTTGTGATTGGGTAAGAAAGAACGAGATGAGAAACATCGCTGGTCAGAAACACAATTTCTTTTTATAAGATAATATATATAAACCTATTTGAATGTTGAACAAGAGAAATTTGCGAGTGTGACGAAGTTGCCCTAACTGGGATTCGAACCCGGGACCCTCTGCTACCTATTTATAAACTCTGCATATACATAAGCAATTCCGAGTTCGAATGCAGGTTCGGGAAACTTTTATTATTCATAATCGCAGATTCCTCTTTAACGTTCAAAATGTATAAGTAGCATTATCACAATGATATTATATAGGGCCTATATACATACAGTATATAGAATATAGTACTGCGTAACGGTAATACAAACTCAGATACGAAAAAAGGTGTTGACTTTAGAAACGCTAAAATATATTGAAACGAATATTTCGCCTATTCCTGTAGTCTTTGTCAACGCTTGGCATTAAATTTTATGTCAAGCGTTGACAAAGACTAAAGGAGTAGCCGAAATATTCGTTTGAGTAAATGTTAGTCTTTCTAATGTCAACATTCGCATCTGAGTTTGTATTACCGTTAAGCGCAGTACTATATTCTATATGTTTCGAAATACACGTGGAGACATCTTCTTAAGGAAGCACTACGCGTGCGTATCACTTAGCAGTTTCCATGGAAGTTTGGACTACAATTGACAAGTGCATAATCTGTCTCTTATACACATCTAGATGTGTATAAGAGATAGATTTTTCAGTGGGATTGAGCACTGTTTCACACACACACACACACACACACACACATATATATATATATATATATATATATATATATACATATATATACAGTATATAATTATGTATAGGCCTATATGAAATTATTAATCATTCACTATTTTATTATATTTTGTATCTTTATAACTTCAGTAACTATTTCTCATTACTCAAGAGTTTAAAATTAGGCCTACCTCTATGAATAAGTTACATAATGTTGGACGTTTTAGAATATGAAGAATTGATTAAATTAATCACTACATATAAAACCAATTTCCTTTATTAGAGAAAGAATTGTTAACGTGGCTTTGAGTTTATATAAAAGTATTTTAATATCAAAGTTATGTAGCCCTGGGCCTATTTATTAGTTTTAGCTTAATAAAGTTAAGGATTTAGTTGTTAACTCTTCAATGTGATGCAATGCATCTCCTCCCAACATCTGCTTCCTACAAATTTAGGCCTATTAATATTCTGGCCTAGTTAAAGGACTCAAAATGGAGACAAAATTCACAACATCAACGTATCATGAAAACGGTCATTTTTAAATGACAGCTGGTAACTCCATGATATGAACTTTAAGGTCAAAGGTATTTGTACTTTGGTTAAGTTTGTCGTATCAGTCTATCAAGCAAATCATAACAAGATGTGGGTTAAGTACAACGATAAGTGTGCTACCAATAAATCGTAACAACATGTAAAGTTGGAACACAACACGAACTATGTCTACTCTGCATATAGGCTGGCTCTTTCGGGCTACACCCAACAATAGTTAACTTAAGCCTAGTTAACGAAAACTTACATATACAGTACTTTAGGGAGAGAACAAAATCTCCATGTGTATTTGTCAATATATCATGTTCATATTTATTACATTTTGAAACAATACTATAGTACAAAGTAAAACGCATGTATGATTACGTTAGCGTCAATCAAACAATGACTATCCTTCAATTTATTTTAAGTGAAGTCACGTGGCAAAATGTTTGAGTGTTTGTTTGCAGGGAAAGGTGTATGCAGGAAGTTGTGTTCTGTTTCGTGTATTCCGAACCAATTATGGTTGTTCGTAGGTTTAAGCGGCTGTTTATTTTTAAAGTGCACAACAATTTAAGACCCCTATTTACTAACAACTGAAATATTTGCATTGTACCTCAAAGGTCTGATGCACTTTTTGCTTTTCAAATCAAATAAACGTTTTTTTTTGTGATTTGTACGTTTATAATTGCCAAAATTCAATTCCCTTTCAACGGGTTTTGTAGTAAGAAAAGTACATATAGACGGGTCGAAACGGACCACTGAACAGGCTCTCAGTTTTGAGGGCTAAGCGTATCATTTGTCCCGACGAAAGCACACCTCACCTCATACAGGCTTTAAATTCAACACAGTTTCAACAGCTTGCTAGGCCTAGGGAGCAATTGCATGTGACGCCAAGTATATTACTTACACCTACTGTTGAATGAACGAACTTTTTCTAAACATAGATGCTTGTTTAAATTGTGAATCTAAAATGATTGTGTCAGTTCATTAAAGTAAATGCGAATGTTTTCTTAAATACAGAAAATTAAGATATATCATGTTAGGTCTATCACGATAGAAAGCAAGTGGTTTGCCTATTTCGTCATTTTCAAGCAATATTCGACAAAAGGACAAGCACCCTTACGAAGCCTACAGTTGCAATTAGTAATTGTCTATATTAGTCTAAGTCTATTCTTAATCATTTAAGCTTAGGACTTATATACTAGTTTTAAAGTTTATATATTTGTTAGGCCTTTGTTTTGTTTATATATTTTTATCAATTACGTATACTTTTAAAGTTATGTTTTATATAATTTATATACGGCCTAACATTCTTTTTTCCCCCAAATTATTAAGCCTACTTTTGAAGTTTATATAAAGGGCATAAGCCTATTTTATATAAGGTAGTTATAAAATAATTGTCAAAGGCATGTATTTTAAGTTTATCTTTTAATATAATTTGTATATCTTTTATATAATTTTTATTTAATTTTTATTTATTAGGCTTACTTTTGAACTTTGCATATTTTATTGTATTAAGTTGTTTGATTTTGAGCAGTTGCTTAGTGTCTAGGCCTATATATAGGCCCAGTATACAAATGGTTAAATAACAGTTCTCGAATTATAATCCATTATCCATTTGTTTATATTGTATTTACGGTGCTATGCAGCAAACCTAATTCATACATGAATTAAAGTCCACAGGAGTGGACGAAACATTTTTGTTTAATAAATTACGTTTCAAAAAATTAGTACGTCATACCAACTTGACTTTTGTTTTTATCATTGTCATT
>NW_022752171.1:569985-577495 GCF_011630105.1 Anneissia japonica
ATTATATATATGTATGTATTTATATATATACTCTATGTACATATACTGTATATATACTGTATATATACATATATACTGTATTATATATACACTACAATTTTTATAAATAAAAATACTGTCACTTTATCATATCAGTTTACGCCTATAATTCAGTAATTATTCAATTTGATTTTTATGTTGTTATGTATTCAGGCCTACGTATGTCGTTATACAGATGTTTCCATATAGCTATTTTGGTGGAAGTAGGCCTACGAACATTATTTAAATAGCTCTTACCAATAATGTAGTTAAATCTTGTAACTTATTTCCTTGACCTATTGCTTGTACCACAGAACTACAGTCTGATTTTCCAATCGCCTTTTGATAGAATTATACCGTAACCACAAGTATTCAAGTTTGACAACAACTTATTAGTTTGAATAAAGAATTCAAAGAATTATACAAAACAACAAAAATTGCCAATTTTGGATATATTCGTTATAATATGTAATGCCGTTTTAAAATTAAAATCGTATTGGTTTGTTTTATTAACTAACGAACGTCGTCGCTAATTTTAATTGTGTATTGCAAACGAAATTTCAGACGCAGACATTGTACAACCTGTTTTTCTGATTTCCTCAGTGTTATTCATCTTTGTTTTATCTTGGTGACCCTTCCAACTTATCCTGAAGTTCGGCTGATATTCCCTCTTAAACTGCAGTTTCATTATAAGGTCTCATTTAGGCCTTCGAGGCTTAGAGAATTAAAATGGAGATGTTTTATTGTGGACCCAGGATTTGAACCCAGGACACTTGGATTGAAAAAGCATTTGCACCACCATGTTACACCTTCAACCACGAGGTGTACTATCGTACACAAATCTATGTTTGGTACAAATTACAATGCAACTAAAAGCAGATTTGTAGCAAGACAAAACACAAAAACGGAGATTTTGAAATCTTTGTAGTAATAGTTTTTTAACTTGTGGGTAAATTTTATGGGTGACGTATTCTGCTTTTGTCTAGAGTTTGCCTAGAACCACTGATCCAGAATAATTGCATCTTTTGATAGTTAAGCAGAAGTGTTTTTGCGTTATCATGAAACTTTACTGGTTCTTTGTTCTGTACAGATTGAAATAGTGTTTTCACCTCCTCTTTTTTACATTGGTGTCAATTTCATGCCACCTTAAATTTGCAGGTAATCGTGTTTTGTTTGCTGCATCTCTTCCTTTCCAGCGGTTTCTTTTTATGTTTTGTGTATGTCCTTTTATTTACATCACAATTGTGTTTTAATCGCCAATAATTCCGATGAGATTTCCGTTCCTACATTCTTGTGGCCTATCCGGTCGATGATTTTTGAAGATAAAGTGATTATGTGTTTTTTTTTTATATATGAAATTGTCAAGTTTGTATACAAATATAAATTACTTTCTAATGGTAAATTCTATTCAATGCAATAACATACTACGGTATTGATGCATTTTATATTTCTGTATTGATAAAATATAGGCCTATATATATTTTTTCATTAAAATGAACAAGAGAGGTGGTCATCATTTTGACTCAAAGTTGTTGTTCAGACATATATACTGCCCTCTACATTGCTTATCACCAAAATATTAAATAAAAACTTATTGACTCGCGACAACTCGGAGTTAATGTATAAAATCGTTGAATCAATAAAGGATATAGTACGTCTAAATATAAAGTTCTTAAGGACAATTCACGAGGGAGTGTCCATCAAAATGTAAACAACTGCTGGCTATTCCATGATTTAAAATATTAAACACTCACAAGTTCATAATAAAATAATTGAAAAACGTTATGTAATAATGAAACATCGACATGTGTTTGTTTGATCTGTAATTTTTACAAGCGTGTATTTTCAAGTTCATTTGTTTTTCCATCGGCGTACTACATCAAAGGCGCGTAATAATAAAGTGGAACAATATTATACAGCTTCGTTTTCATGGGTTAATAATAGTCAATCGCATGCATTCAACACCGTTTTATTAACAAACTGAGGCCAACGTTGAGTTTACTTGTATGTATTTTTTTGTAGTGCCCTTAATAAAACTATACCGTACTTCTTAACAAGGGCGGGTTAACGCATCGTTAACATGTAGAACGAAGTGATATGCAAAGAAAGATAAGGGATTAAATGCATGATTTAATTCAAAAGAGAAGAAAGAGAATGTAGTAAACGAGAGTCGACGAGAAAATTAGTTTTTCGAGATATTCTTTGTATTTACGCCATTTGTTTATTGACAACGTTATAAATAATAAGAAACTAATACAGCATATGGCCTATAAAGTCGGCGGCGACGTGTTTCTTCCAGGTTATTTTATAACAGTAAAATGTACCGTATTTAAGTGTCAACAATATTCTTTGTAATGTTTAACGGTACCTTTCCCATGAACTGGCAGCACGAATTTTTTGAGCCCGTATTATTTTATTCCTGTTGAAAACATTCAGTGCTGTTCATCTTCTGATTAACTATCTAGTTGCGTCTTCATAACTCTGCACGCGCAAACGCAGATGGAACCACCACTGTGAGAACCAGTTTGGGCTTGCTGCTTTAAGTCTTTTAATTTGTTTTATATATTCTTAAAGTTAATGATTTTCTGTCCCGACATCCTCGGATATTTGAGGTTTCTGTTGAGAAATAACTAGTCATACTTGACTAATGGACTTTTAAATGTGATTATATGCGTTATGCGTGGTGAGTTTTAACAATTTGTAAAGATAAAATACGAAATCAATTCCAACCTATAGTGTGGCCGTGAAAAATTTTCTTACTGATTATGATGTGATCATCAGAGAGAAAGACGCTTAAACACGCGCGTATTAAAGCAACCATCTGCGCACAATTTTAAACTCACAGTCTACAATACGGTGGTAAAACGAAAAAGTTGATACGTAACTAATGAAACGATAAAACTTTGAAACATTACTGTAACTCTGTTGGAGTTTCTTTGTTTGAGCTAATGAAATGTCTCGGCAGTAAATGTGTTAACTTATTCAACGAAGCGTTCATGAAGTTGCCACGCTTCATCTCTTTATCAGACGTAGGCCTATAACTTAGTGATTTCTTTTTGCTTCTCATCTGTTACATTGTTTAACCGTTAAATTATAATTCAACCATCAATGCTACAGAATAGTTACGTGAGTTCTCTATCAAGCGGTTTTGTCTAATTTCTGCCGTTTACATCAATCCATACAATCAACGTGTTCACGTTTTCTAATTATATTTCTAAATCGTTCAACGTCAAAGTAAACGCGATGACGTCACAGATGGATACCGTGATTTAAAATTAATTCCAATCAAATTGGAGTTAGTAAAATTGAAGTCAAACGTAAGTTTGGTTTTGGAGAGTAAACATGGATTTGAAATAATTCGAAGTTGCTATCAATAATGTTAGTATGAAAGTAAGACGATAAAATATTTAGAAAATGCATATTGTAATAGCAAATATCAAACTCTTCGACACGTACATTCTGAGCCAATAATTTATTACAACGAAATGTTCATACTGTCTTATAATACCGCTGATACAAACCAGAGTGGCAGATGTCTGTATACCAATTTAATCAATGACCGTAAGTCTACCATTGAACGATTTTCGTTTTTCATAATTATTTTACTGTCAATCTTACTCTGTCATCGCCTGCGCATTATCATCATCTGTGTTTATATTATTCTAATAAATGAAAGGAATATATATATATATATAAATGAAAGAAACAGTGCTCAAAATTAGGAACAAATGACGTTATAAGTGTATCAGACATAGCCCTTCAACAAAAAATGTTTTGTTGACACAGTTGTGTCATGCATATAAGAGACAGCACTTGCACCCCCAGATTTCAGACTCTGGCTCCGCCACTGACTGGATACAATCTCAAAAAGGGAAAAAAAAGTCATTATGTAATTATATTATATAATTATTAATTAGATTAAAAAGATACGGTAATAGTAATACAGTATTAATATTATTATATCAAACTCAGGAATATTTGTTTTGAACTGACAACATAAATTATTGATTTTCTCCAAATGTTAACTTGCGGCTTTTGTTGGGTTCCGTGGGAACAGATCTCATATATGTCTTTCCATGTTTAAGTCAGACAATGCTCCACTAGTGTCTGACTAAACATTGTCTTTTTTAGCTTTTGATCGTGAATTGTAGACTATTCTCGTCATGGTCTGTTTACTACCCGGTATGTCAAGGTGCCCTAATGAACAAGAAACGTCTTTTTTTTTGCGGTGAGAATTTTGTCGGTTCCACAACAAAAAGACGAAACAAAACACCTAATTGTTCCAATTTTGTTTTTAAATCGATGAGTTGAAAATATGATTTATGGTGACCTTAACTGAAATGTCATCGGTGGTATCAAAACAAATCCCATGCGTCCGGTATTGATTAGTATCGATAAAAATTGGATGATACGTCAATCTTCGCTTACTACATCCTCGGTATAATATTTTTAATATTTCTAAATTCTTTGTAAATACTGTACACTCATTTCAGCCCTTGGCTGCCGTTTCTATATTTGTATATTATACCTGAATAAGTAGATAAATAAAAAATAGAATAATAAGACACACTATGAAATGTAATACACGTCATAGTGCTATGGAATTCAATATTTCAACTCCGTTTTTTAAAAAAATATTTTCTCCATTAAGAGTTGACAAAATGTGTGTTAAAATCATCTATTAATACATGCATATACTAATATGATTAGTTTGTTTAGTGTTGAAACTTTTAGGGAATCTGTATTTAACCTTTCGTAAAGATTTTATTTTTTGTCTATTATTTTTATTTTTTAAATTTAATATAAGTCATAGAAAATAAAATCCTTTAATAATATGAAATATAACAAATTTGTACCAATTAGTCTGGATTCATGTTGGCAGATTGCCGTTTGATTGTACTCTACCTGTCCTTCACGGTTGCACTAGGCCTAAGTTATTATTTAGGACATTCGGCACAAAAAACAATGCTTCACCCCCCCCCCCCCAATCTTATCGTATTTTCTCCGCTTTTTTGTTTCGTTTCACAAGGCAACACACCGAGAAACCATCTGAAGAAATCCAATCATTTTTATATAGTCAAATATAAGCAAGTACTTTATTAATAACTGGTTTGAACAGCCTTATTCATTTGTGCATATCACTGTCACGAAAAGCCTTAGAATGGACCCACTATTAGGCCCTATAAGTATTTTAAGTTTCAAATAATGGGAACTTCTAAAATGTAAAGTTATTTTGACCTAAACTTGACTTTTAGTTTGGTCACAGATTCTATATATGGTGGTAAAACTTTCCACGCTACTTAACGAATCGCAATCCAACAATCTGTTGAAGTAGTGTGAGTCATACATCTGCAGAAAACACCATCCGGGTTCCTCGAGATAGTATCGCACCGAACTACAAAGTCCCACTCAGTTTTTGCAAAGCCGTGCTTATGTAGGCTTAACTGCACGAAACTCGTTCATCATTTTTTTCAATATATATTTTCAGAAACAGATGCAGAAATTACATTTTACTTTGCTATATGCAGAGTTGCGCTCTTGTACCGATATGTATTGTGGTTCACAACAGTAGGACTCTATGCAATTTCTAAAACCAGTTAGGTTAACTTGGACATTGTGTAACATTAAGTGGTTTTTGAATAAGAACTTAAATTTTTGAGTGCTTGCTCAATAAAAATTGAATGAATTTTGAAATTTAGGCGAAAAAGATAATTTGAAGGGACTATTATGTAAACATTTAAACCATTTAAATAAAGACTAAATAGAGCTGATGCAAATATATTCTCGTCATGTGTTATGAATTGTCCAAAATCTATCGTGTTATCGGTGAAGTGGTCGGGGTATTGACGGAAATTCCTTTGCTGTATTAAGCTTCTTTACGAACCACTTAAGGGCCATTTAGAAACATCTTTACCCGAACATGAACTTATAGTTGATAGCTTTACAAAATGCCAGCAAGTCGAACCTTAAGTCGGACTTAAGGTGATCTGATGAAATGGTAATCTCCTAACAAGTGGACACAGTTGTAGGAAGTACGCGGGTGTGAAATTCTCACCTTTTGGCAGAAAGAACGGCATACGGTAAAGTGTACGCCGGTGGTTCAGAGGCTTGCCGGCTTTGGCGACATGAAGTTGGGAATCTTAGATTTGCCAACGCACTCACTATGTAAAGACGTATTCTATCAAGCGATATGAAGTTACGAATCAGTGACTTGTTGATGACAAACCCGATAAAATTGCGAATCAATGTGCAGGCATGGGCCTAACTGATTACATGTAAAATGAAAGAAAAATAAATTACTGCTTGTCCAGCAGTTGATAGGCCTAAAATGATGTGTAAATCAGAGATTACTCTCAAAAAGGTTTGAAATAATGAAAAATTGCGCAGTATATGAAATTGTTGCATTCCTTCGTTTAATGGACGATATGTAGGCCTAACCAGCGAGTATTTTGAAGCCTTCTGCTACCAGTGGCGTATCTATGGAATATTTTAATACGTCTATAAAATCAAGCAAAACATTTATTACTGTACTTGTGTCTCTTCATTGTTTTCCATAACATTTTAAAGATTAAAAGCAAACACAAAGACGACGAGAGTAAAGTGGGCGTGGTCTGGCGTTTCAAAATCTTTCGAAAGCGGCCTGGGTGAAGTGCTCGAAAAATGCTTGCTTAATCGATTTTAGAATCCACAACACCCCCCACCCCCACCCCACCCCTTTCGCTGTACCCCACCCTAACCCTAACCCTAACCCTAACCGGCTACGGCATTGTTTTAAATCGCTCAGCTTGGATTAGCTATTGTGTGTGTATGTGCGCGCACGTATGTGGGCTGCGGGCTCTTGTGAGATCTGGTCCTCAATAATACGGTATGCTCTCGGGGTTAAGTCAACATGATTTTATGGATTCAAAGCGATTTCTACTTAAGGTGAAAGAATAGTGACTTTTATCAATAGCATTAACGATACTATTTAAAGGCATAGTTTTCTCAAAACATTTTGGTCTAAAATAACAATTATATCCAGCGACACTTTAGTAACAATCGCATCTGAAGTAGCACAGTGCCTTTGAGAATTAACGCTAACGTGTACTTTTGCTGACGTTGCTTCGGGCCGGTCCTGATCTCAAAATCAAATCAAAATAGAGATTCTAAACTACTTAAGAGAAACATAAACAGTAGAGTGAATGGATTTTGGTTTTCCATTTCACTCAGACAATGAAATCGTATTGATCAGCTTTCAATTCGTCCCGCCTCCAACACATGGCACGACCGACCCAGTAAATCTTTGTCTTAGAGAACGAACCAAGTTCACCGGTGTTTGATTGTATACTTGCAAAGCGTTGTATTCCGGATCATTTCGTAAGGTTTTGGTCGATGGAGCACAACTACAGTTGTTAGTGTCCACTTTAATTGAAAATTAATGACAAAGATATATTAAGGATAGAAATGGTATCGGAGGATGCGTAATGAGGATGGGTAGGGGTAAAAATGCATG
>NW_022752171.1:577960-601355 GCF_011630105.1 Anneissia japonica
ATATAAGGTATGATTTATAAATTAAAGTACTTCCTGTAGTTCGCGCTGATATATACATAATACTGACTTGTGTTTTTGCATTGCGTGTTAGGTATATGGTTTATGTTACGCATTTGTTAAGTGGAACAAAAGATGTTCCCGATTTTTTAAGAAAGCAGGTCATGAGGTTGGCTCCTATCGCTGCTTTTGAATACATAAAAAAATCATTAATGCGTCCTAAACATGTTTCATAATTCCACGTAATACATACGGTAACTACGGGCACTATGAAGTACACGTGTTTTTGAGGCAGTTTACACTGGTCGCAGTCGCAATGACGCACGCCCTACCGTGCGGTTGAGAAGCCCAGAAACGCTTTACACATCAGCTGCATGTTCTAAACACGGATTATGATTAAGACTTCTATATATATAATGCAAAGTTGGTCATATTAATAGCTAAAGTAGGTCGTACTATTCCCGTTGTTTTTGCAAAATTTAGGTAGCTTACGAACAGATTAATAACCGAATAGGCCTATTTGGGTGAAACCGTGCGCGCGGTTGAAGTGGATAACCCTCTCTCAAACAATAGGAAATACCACAGTATAGGCCTAAATACTACATCTACAGCGAGGTACCTGGCCTGCTTACAATTATTTTGTTGTTCTCTGGCAGATTAGTGTATTGTAGTAAGTCCAGTTCTATAGTTTATAGCCAATCACTGGAAGGAAGAAAAATTTGATGTTGTGCACCTGATATTTCTAACACAAAAATGTTGTAGGACTGTTTAATCGTTAATAAACCTAGCACATTTGGTGTTAACTTTCCAGA
Organism: Anneissia japonica; assembly: GCF_011630105.1. Classification (NCBI taxonomy): domain Eukaryota; kingdom Metazoa; phylum Echinodermata; class Crinoidea; order Comatulida; family Comatulidae; genus Anneissia; species Anneissia japonica. Next base: position 578,770 of record NW_022752171.1, read on the forward strand.
TGAAATTATTCGAATAGACACAAACATGTTTTTTAAAGAAAAACTCTGGAACGTTGAATGAGATACATACTTTGAATATTTAAAAACTTGGGGAAAAGATGAAAAGGTGGTTACGCCTCCTTTTCCCGACTTTTTAAATATATAAAATATCTGCATCTCATTAACTGTTTTTCGTCGAACACCCTTTTTGCGTGGCTGAAAAAATACAACATACAACATACAGCATACGACATCAAACTATGTTTTCCTCCGGAGGTTGACTTAAAACGTGGACACCGCGTGTCACGTGCAAAAGTGTTCCCTTCGATGCTTTGAATTACACTTACTAATGAGTAGTCTAATTGAGTTCATCTTTTTCTGGTTTCACGTAAAGGTTTCCACTTCAGCAACGTAAATATTTTCTTTCATTTGTCTGTGTCTTAACCGTTGTAAAATTCGATACACAACATATAAATCACAGTAAGCCTACCGGTACAATACATCATACACAAGCGTTTTAAATTGCATTAACGTTTTGAGAGGGTTTATGGTGGTGAAAGGGGCTTTAGTATATGTTAAAGAAAGTTTTTTTTTTTGTTTGTTTGTTTTTTTTTAGAAAGAGAAATATTTGGGTTGTCCAGATAAAAATAGTTACTGAATATCTCTTATTGATTCATATTAACGTGTTTACTTCCTTCGGTATCAAAACGTGTTCAAAATATTTTTTTTTTCTGTTTCATAAAACTATAGGCCTTTGATGTGAAAAACTAAAATTCCGTTATCATCTGACCTCGGGGGCCTACTTCTTTCCACCAATATATTCTTCTGAAATTGTTCTTATTGTTAAAATTAGGTCTACATAATTAGTTTCGTTTGATTAATAATGACAATTCAAAAAGTGCATAGAGTAGAAATATGTTCCTATAACGTGCGTCATGCGTTACGCTGCATTAATGTTAGAGGCATCCGATTATCTTACTGAACAATTATCAGCATTGTATTCCACTGAACATTTTGCAGGCTTGGTAAATGGACGTTACAAAACTCTTTTATTTATTGACGGGGGATTTTGTTTAATGCCGTGTTCAATAGGCCTACACTTGCCGACCTTAGCAGTGAAGGCTCTCGAGTGCTCCCGCGGTGCGCAATACGCCCGCGGTAACCACTGCAGTTCTCATCGACTCTTTACGCGTTATGTCAAAACGTAATGGGCGAAAAAGCCCGATGGGCTGTGTCTTTGTTTGACTCGGCATCTGTTAACTACTCATGCTGTAACATGTTCATGTTGACAAACTAGAGGCACATGTCTGTTGATATTTATAACGACTTCTTATGATATTAAACATTGTATGGAATTGTTTATGCTATCTTGATGTCGTTTTAAACAAAAGCGCCACGCTTTGCTGCGTTTCTAGTTGCCCGAAAGAAACAAACGTAATCAATATTATCTACAATGAATCCCGTCTGCGATTCTTATAATCTCTTGAGATAGGCCTACTTCTTGCCATTGATGTCTTTTTTTTTTTTTTTTTTTTTTTTTTTTAGATGGACCGCTCTTTTCGATGTACCTGTGCACAGGGGTGGCGCCAGGACCTGCCCGAAGGAGGGGCTAAAGGCCCCGACGGGGGCTAGTGGATCGAATCGAGTCTCACTTGGCTGGGGGCCAGGGGGCCGCCTAGGGCCTCCGGTGGGGGTCCTGGGAAGCCACGGATATTTGATGAATTATGGCGAATTTTTATTACTTATTTGATAGGCATCGAGTTACTATAATATGACTTCATGTAGGCTATGCTTTCTAATGATGACATCAGTTTCCAAAACCAAAACATTTTGAATAAAGCAAGAAACAAAGAGTATGCAATGTAACCATCTAACTTATTTTCAGATCCTCATTCTTGAAAGTGAAATTCTATATTTTGGAAATTTTGCATGAAATCTGTCAACCACGTTGTCATGGTCGAGGTTGCTTCCCCTATCACGATGTATTCCAACCATCATGAGGCTATCTAAATGAGCATTTGTCATAACAGAACGCAAATTATTTTTAATTAGTCTCATTGAATTATTATTATTACCGTATTATTATTATTATTATTATTATTATTATTATTATTATTATTATTATTATTGTGGTTGTTGTTGTGATGAAAAGTTAACACAAACGATATGGTGGCTAAACGAATATTACATGTAAATATTTTTTGTTATTTGTTTGTTCCCCGACAAAATTTATCGTCTTCCCCGAAGGGGAGGCTATGCTTTCCCGACGGGGGGGGGGGGGCTATAGCCTGGCGCCACCCTTGCCTGTGCACAATAATACCGTATTGTCATGGACAGGTACCCGCCGTCAAAACCGTGTTGTTGCCGACACAGGCTTAACAATAGGTACAACACTAGGGTAAATTGGCGCAACAAAAAAGTTACAGTGGCCAAATTTAATGTCGCGCTCACAATGTACATAGACATGCTTATTGTTTAATTAAAATAAATTCGGTACATTATCCCAATGTAAGCAGAGATTTTTGCCAAGTTCCTGGAACCTGATGATTGACGAACCACTCATGAAGCCTGAACAATAAAAATAATGTTGAGTTTTTAACCTAGTGTCATTTTGATTATTCGTATTTCTTTATATTCTCTCGAACGTCTGAAAGATCTGGTTATCTACTGTAAGCCTAGCTGTTTTCACGTTTACATATTAGCTTTCGCATTTTTATTTATTGTATTCAATAATACTATGATCATGTACAACGGCATAGGCCTGATAGGTGCATAGGCTCGCATGGACTTTAGAACAAATTATCGTTGGACGTGTGAGCAATTTGTGTGAGAGTAGAAGTTCGGGTGGGTGTGACGGATCAATATTAAAACAAAGTATTGCTTCATCGATAAATTCGTGCTACAAAAAAAAAGTATAATAATAAATGTATATGTATTCATGTAATGCTAGGAAGAAAAGCCGTTATATACTGTAGGATAGATAAGGAAGTTGTTATGTAAAAGAGGCGAGAACAAATTCAGACAAAACACAATTACAGTACTGTACTTTTTGATATTCCTCCAATCCACCACAAGAAGGGTCTGTCATGGACTCACTGTAGCTGTTGCAACACAATTGAAATAATAAATGTAAAAGAGGCCTACTTGCCGTGTTATTGAATTAAAATCGATATTTTGTGATATCTTCGTATCTGACAGGCAATGTAATATGTCGTATAAATTTCTTTAAAAACAATATAATGTATATTTAATAAACAAGAGTAATGTATACGTCTACAATGGCCTCGGACTATGGTAAGTGTTTTCATCAGACCCTTCGCTCCACTGGTCCCGGAATGCCCGATGAGGTAAGGTTTGGTAGAAATGAAAGCCAAGATTTCTGCGGGCTAAAATATCGGCTTTCGGTTTGCCCTGGGCAATTCACACATGGCTAGAAAGTGAATAATTCCGAGTGTCATTCTTTAGATAATATTACTCCTAGGCTGTTGCGAATAACTGACTTCCGCTGAATTTATCTGACTTTTCCGCGTGGGTTCATGCGAAGGCATGAGCAAGGCGATTCCCCACGGCCAACCACTCGAGGATCGCTATCTGTTTATTTTCGCGCAGGTGCTGTGTTTGTTTCATCGGCAACCATGCGTAAGTCCATAGATTACTAAAAAGAAATGATGAGATATTTTCGTATCAAAAGTACAATTCCTTGCCGGATGCCGTATTCAATCTAGGCTTGTCGTCTTGGAGCGGCAGTGTACTGAGACACTCCGAAGCCGCTGCACGCACCTGTCTCCGATGCGCATGCAAACACTTCAGCGCTGACGAGTTTGTCCCTCGAAGGTTGACAATGATGGGCTTAAGTTTTGATGTAAATTTACGACATTGATTGCTGAATAATCCGGAGAATAAAATAAATAGGCTGTTTTCTTGATACCGTACACGACTCGAATGAAATTGTGTCACAATAATCACTATTATGATAATTATATCAACTTCGGCATTTAAGGTATTTTTCCGACAAGAAGAACGATTACGAGAATGTTCGTAGAATCCACGTCCTCAACTCAAAAGAGTGACACACACTTGTTTGATAGTTTTACAACGACAATGCAAATACAAATACCACAAATGCATTAGATGTATCCATACCACCAATTCCGCGCAGCAGCAATTTTGCAGAATTACAACTACAAATGCTGCTAATGATACTAGTTGACTGCTAAATACTGCCAGTATTAGGCTGCGTTCACTTCGGATCTGAATATTTCGATCGGAAGGCCTACTGAACCGATCAGAAAATCGAATCAGTGTGTAAGGATAGGGACGCTGGCGTTCAGCGCATCGAAAACGCTATCCAAATGTTCGGTTCCGATGTGCATGCCTTAGCAATACTACCAATATAGTAGCACAATTACTACCAATACATCACCAATATCAAATGTACAACTTCCTGTATTACCAATCTGTACTGCGACACTAATTTACATTTTACCCAACGACAAAATAGTACCACCGGTCTTGTAATACCAATGCAACCGGTACACTGTACAGCACCACTGATACCACTATTGCAACACCATACCACAGGTAGGCCTACTATAGCGTGGTATTATGTATCCATCACACAGTCGCAAAACCAATGAATGGATATAAAATTGTTGTATTTATGGTATTTATTCGCTAACGTCAGAAACGGCACGTTTCTGACAGAGTTCTTTGATATTTGTATATCAATGTTTAGGCCTATGCGTTATCTTTATGCTACAAATACACCAGTCCTATTGAACTGGACGATGACAACGATTTACTTGGTATGTATTATTGTTGTTAATGTGTGTAAACCTGCATCAAGATATGGTATATCAGAATAAATATTCGTAGAGCGTTGGTAAGCAAAACACTGATGATAATGGAACCAATAGTAGATTTGTTCCGCAGCCCACACACCGCAATTTGCAAATTTTTACTAGGGCCATTTTATGTATATTAATGATGTTTACAAAACATTTGATAGGTCTATTCTGTCTTTATACTTTATGCAGATGATATTTGTAGTGTAATAAACATTTTCGCTGTGGGAATGAGTTAAAGCTGTAGCTATGTAACCTTGTCAGTGAGTTCCAAAAAATGCAAATACAGAATTTTTTTTTACAATCGGTATGGGCCTAATTTAAAAAAATTTCTGATGAAATATTTTTGTACCAGTTCAATTTTTTCTGCGCATAAATCTACTTTTTGTCATAATACATATTGTATTTAGTGTGGGTAGCTATAGTTTCTAGTAATTCTATTGAAGTTATACATATTACCCCCAATAAATTAAGTTGTATTAGCCTATTTTCGAGATGTTTCTTACTAGTTGTATTCATAACACCATTTTCACAGAGGCTTGAAAAAACGTGTGTTAGTATATCGCGTCACGGCGCTGTTGCAGATGACGAATATGTCACATGAAAGTACCCGTTAGCACTTACTAATGTGTCAACTTTAGAATGTTCCCAGCTCCAAAACACCTGTTCCCTAGGAAACAAACATACAGCAGAAGGATTCCGTCACCATTTGCAGGTTAAATAGCTAATTAAGATACTTTAATTAAACTAAGACATCTGGGAATAACAACTAATTAAAAGCCGGCTTAAATTTGACTTAGTCTTCAAAATGTAGCCTAAAGCTAGGCATGAAATGAGGATTCACAACGAACCAACCCATTTGCCATCTTTCGTTGCATCAATCATCCAATGTAATTTACATATTAATAGCTTTGTGTTGTATCGTAACATTGTTCGATGTAATATCGCTATTTGTAATCGTTTTGGAATAAATATTATTAAAGCATCTGCAAACGCGAATTTGTAATACAATGGCTAAATTTGCAATTACTAATACAACGCCGTTAACTCAACACCACACCGGGGTTTTCCCTAATGTTCCATTTCTATTATTCCACATTTACATTAGTTTAACTTTACGTCAAATTTCATTATAGTTCTGTATAGGCCTGTAATGTAGGCACACTATAATTAAAGTCCACTTCGGTTGTCAACGAATTTTTGCAAGTTCGTAGTTTAAACTGATGTTCCGTAGTTTTTCCAAATTGTACTGTTACTTCTGAATTTCTTTACTTGTAGAAATTTAACGAACAATGACTAGCATGTGTTCGTATTCATTGTAACTGCAGGCCTGACATTCCGATGTCACTTCATCCTGGCTACCAAGGTATGACATTTTTCAGACAGGTTTTGAAATTCGCTGTGTACACTTGCAAACATATTTTAATGTTGTCAATGTTGCGGTTCTATGAGCCTCATAACGAGTATGTACATTGCCTTTATATTATATACCTTTATTATCTTACTAGGCCCTAAATGTTTTATGAAGCCTATTCCAACTATGTATAGTTTCTCGTCTTCTTCACCCAGTTTTTGAACTGCTAAATATATTCAAACAAGCGAATCATCCAGAAATCCCTTAGAAACATAAACATACTTTGCATGTGTTACTATTCACCAACGTCTATACCTAGAACTAGAGCTAGGCCTACACCTGCGACCATCTTATTAACGAAAAAATGGAGGTCTCATCCCTTTCTTTAAAACCAGGACGAGAAATACATTATAGCTTGCTGTTAATTTGAAACGAAAATTGTTATTAACTAAACACTTTCTAAAAGACAGAACGAAACGCTTTCATTTGAAATAGAGGTAATATGCGTACTATATTACAATTGCAATTATGAATTTAGGCCCACTTCTGTATAAGGTCAATCTTTATCCGTCATAGCAAAAAACGATAGGATTTTTAAAATTGTTAAAATAATCATATTTAGGTGTCTCAAGCTCCACACTATCAAATTTTCTTGGACAAAAAAACTGTTGTATGCCCATATATAGTCATGATGTGCCTATATATGGTCATGATGTGATGTCATCATGACCATATTAAGACATGTCACATGTTTTTGTCAAATAACATTTGGTAGTCATGGCAAGGCCTTATTTGGTTTATTGTATATATTTTCAACATCATCATCTCATCGTCGTCAACGTAATAATCGTCATAATCACCACCATCGTCATCATTATCATTATCATCATCACCACCATCATCATCATTACCACCACCACCATCATCATTGCACAGGGGACCAACGGCTCAGTATTGGAGTTTGTATTTTAACCTTTTTTTGAAATAAAGGAGATTAGTGCTGGGATTGAACCGGGACCAAGGTTGTGTACGGGTCTCTGTGGTTTAGCGCACGCACAGTGCCTACCACTGTTTTTACCGATTTTGCTTGGCTTTTCTTATTTAATTGCGGTTAAATTTTATACAGTTCTACGTGACTGTTTGAAGATTCATGTCACGTGCTTATTTAGTTTTTATGTTACTGTGGTTATTTTAATTTTCCATTCCATTTAAAAAAAATTTTTAGATGATGTTTGATTCTTGGTTGTGAACGTTAAAATTACTCATGTTGTGTTATGACTGACTTTTGACGAACATGCAATACAGTTGTGTTATGATGCTCACTCAATTTAATATTTACAATGTTTGTTCCTCCAAACGCACAATCATTCAAATCCTTGTCCACTCATAAGTAAATAGTAGTTCATTTCAAAATAACAATGGCATGGGACGATCATTTTACAATATCCCCGATTACAATCGGATTGATTACACCGCACCAGTAAGATTGTTATGTTTTCTTGACTTTCTTGCGATGACATGAACACATTAGCTCAGCCGACAAAGTCTCTTTCATGAAAGACGATCTTGATTTTGTAAGACTTTTTTTCATGCGTCTTCACGCTCTCGCAGACAGATTTGTATTTGTTTTTGATTTATTGAAGCCCAAAAGAATGTTTAGTTTTACTTCTTGCGTATCTTATGTAGTAACAGACCCGTCTCGACCGGCGGCGTGTAAGTGATCTTTAAGGAAAACTCGCGGTAACTGAATGATGTGGCCTAGGCTGCTTACCAGGGCCTACTGTCAATATTAACTCTATTTCTTGATTCTTTAAACTTATTTGTTCGTAGAATTGAGTCACCGGGTCAGTTTTTGGCTATATCACTTGCCAAATTTAAATATTGCTATATTGCCGCACTGATTTCGTGCCTTGTCTACACGCCCGGTTCGAAATAATTATAATTAAATATTTGAATTTAACACATTTAACAAACAATATAAACAAATATTTCAATAGGCATAGTAGTAAGAATAATTGAATATTGATGGCGCAGTAGTGACTTTGCCCCAGTGCATAAATTCATAGTGATGTAGGCAATGTACAGGCCTATATATAGCGTCTTATACAATCGAAAGCGCTTAAATAGTAATAGTAAATTACGGTACTGCATGGGGGCACATATGAAGAACCGATGGGGGAAAACAATAGATTTACAGAACTAAAATAATAATAATAATAATAATAACAACAACAACAACAAAAACAACAACGACGACGACGACGACAACGACAACGACAACGACAACGATAACAACAACAACAACAACAATAATAATATCATCTTATTAGGCGCACGTGGACGTAGATCTGCTCGCAGCGCCGTTTTCCACCTGCAGAGTGTACATGTAGCCTTTTTTTCTGCATTTTATTTTTGAATTAATATTCAAATGAAGAACATTATTTTGTTAATGACGACGTGTTAGGCCTACATTCTTAAAATAGACCGAAGACATTAATTTCTTAGAACTAGTCATACCCATAATAATCTTACAAATTCTGATAATCGTTATAAGTTGCATTACGAACTTTTTCTTTTCTGAAACTAAAAGGATAAGTTCGCCTGCTCTGGCATACGATCAATTTCATTTTAAACCGCCTTCGAAAACGTCCCTTGGGTGTCGTTGATGGCGATGACCATCGCCAGTACTCATTTGAGAAAGCCGGGACGTGATACGATTGTATTTGATTCACCTACGAAAGTTTGTATTAGCGCAACATCTCGAGGCGATTTTAGTGCCTGTATCAATTCCGTGCCGAAAATTTACCTCAAAGTGTGTTCACGCTGAGTTTAAATACACATGATTAGTGCACATTAGCTCCTCAGGACATCGGTCTTTTTAGTGTTGTTAACTTTGTATCAGCAGCAGTGACAAAACCATGGTTTCTATGACGTGTTCAGAGTGGCTCGCACCCCCATCCTCAAGCTTTAACACATTTAACAAACAATATAAACAAATATATTCAAGCAAAATTAAACGAAAATGGAGAAAATATATAAAAAAAAAATTTACATAAAAATATTGAAAGTGTCATTTCCGCCCACCTAAAGGTGCCGTAATAAGAAATTTCGCACCTCATCACAACCATGGTGGGGCTGAGGTTGTCTGGATGACCATCTACCTCTAAAATTCCCCTTTTGATCCCTTTATGCCTATATTTCAAAATCCTGCTGTATAGTCATCAGAGAGGTACAATTTATATTTTAGAAAAGGTTATCGTTGGTACGATCAACTGTTTCGGGTAAATAATAGGGTTAATTGTATTTTTGTTGCAGAGTGATGCATATTAGCAAAATCGTCAGTTGCTAAATAATGTTAAAATGTAGCTGAGAAAACAAAAACTGTGTTTATTCTCACCTTTTCTGTAGCCCATAAGTCTAACAAACATAAAATTATGTGTTTTTATATTTTAGGTCTGAACGTTCTCATGAACTCTCCGCTCAACTCACCTGTATCAGCAAATATTTAGCCGTCGGCACTAAAGTCAACTGTCACTTAAATTTGCTACAGGTAAGGTCATCAGGCGAGAAAACTATAATACTCGCCGTTATGGCCACATTATTATAATATAATAATGACCACCAATTAAAGTTAAGACAACAGACCCATGTGGTGAATAATCACGAACTCTGACCCGGCGGTTGGCTCGTTTCACTGGTGATGTGTTACAATGCTACTTGTGGCATATCCAAATAGCCTAACGGCTTTTCAGACCTGTAAGGCAGACTTGAAGGAGTCTAGGCCCTGAGTCTAAGCCCTATGTATTTCTCACACGATATTTGATTTATCATTCGGACATTTATTATTAAACTTGGTAAAGTACTGTAATACAATATAATAATAATAATGCACTGTAATCCAATATATTATCGTTCCAAATTTCTAGTAGTACCGGTACCATAACCCATTTGTCAAGTTACTGTAAAATCCTTTAATTGTTTACACAATATGATTTGCCATTCAATATAATGAAATCCTGTTAAACTATATGGTCAGGCTACTGTCATTATCTAATAAATTTGAAGAATTAAAATGAATATGAAAATCAAATTAAATCAATTTGTTTCAAAATTGCCACTTTTGCATCGGTGACATACACATGTGGTGCAAATACAAAGCACAGAAATACAAATATATAACAAGACTACAAAAGAGATATTTCCAAAAGAAAAATAGGATACTTTTTTCAATTTTATTATAAAAAATAAATACATAAATAAACGAATAAACAGATGAAAAAATAATATTAATAACAGTATACGGTAATATATGAATTAAATAAATAAATATATGAATTGCATATAAATGTTTAATAAAACTTAGCAAATACAAATTTCAACGTGAACGTCAATTTAGTAATTTTCGTTTTACGAAGTCTAAATCAGGGAAACCTATTGTATCTTTATCTCAATGAGAGTTGATTAGTTGGCCTCTGTATCTCTTTTAAACGAGATCAATTCAATTGTTTTAATTGATTTTTGAGAGGCTTCCAGATTTTGCTACAGGTTAGTCTTCCAATCTCAGACAAAACTTGCTCACTAATGATCAAAATAGTAAAAGACCTCACTCCCTTATTACGAGACGTTCACTTTAGTAAAATCAGGCGACGGAGAAAAAAAATGTTATGTTGTACTTATAGTCCTACAACTGATTTTTGAAAGACACAAAAAGGTGCATTTGACGAAAAACTCGGGATCGATTAATGAGATACAGATTTTTGAATATTTAAAAACTGGAGAAAAGGGGCGTATCAACCCCTTTCCGCATTTTCTCCAGTTTTTAAATATTCAGAAATCTGTATCTCATTAACCGATCCCGAATTTTTCGTCAAACACTCTTTTTTGTGTCTATCAATCGTTATTTTTTTATATGGGACCTGGCGTAATTATGATTAAGTTTCACCATAACAAATGATTACTTTTGTTAGATCACCCTCGTTATTTTTGTTTTGCTCGAATTGAAGCAATTTAATATTCCAATCTTGTCTTTGTTCCTTCGCTCTTCTCGGCAGCTTCTATCACCACACCTCTTAACTTTCCTAACGAACGACGGCCGTGTAATCATACACTTTATTATGAAACTTATGTTATTCGTTAGAGTAGTGGTAACGTCTGATTATAGTATCTGTTATCCCTAGCTACACGTCTTTATTCATACATGGAGGTAAAATAGATGAAAATTTTTGGGGAAAGTAAGTAATGCAATATTTGCGTCACTCTTGAGTGCAAATATAGACGCGTCGACGCGACGATGTCTGGTTGTTATGGAAAAGCGTCGGTATGCGTTCATGAAAAAGTCAACATGATTAAACAAAGCAAAAGCAACGAATTATTTAAACGTACATCATCAATAGCTATTTTTGGAGGCATTATGTAATTAGGTTCGGTTAGTCTAAGGGATTATGTCTATTTCATTAGATCAATAAACCATGAAAGAGATCGATATGAATTGGTATATTAGGCGTATACATTTTATAACAAATGAATTAAAGCAATACCGTAACATACGGTCCTATACATAAAATGCTATATACTTAAGTATAAACATTTCAATAACGAAAATCAAAAGAGATACCTCATATGTAAATGCAAAAAGCAGTTGCTACATCTATTTCTATTATGTTGTATAGTACAATTGTTATTGTCTGTTGTGCTGTCGTCGTTGTTGTCATTGTATTGTTTTGCTTATAATATAATAATAGAAAACCATACCACACCACACTGAACATTCTTAATGAGAATCGTGTAAATATCTTAACCACGCTTATGTTTTTCTCTTTTCCGCTCTTTCATTTTTTCCCCGAAATTTTCTATTTCAGTAACACGACCGAAAATGGATGAAGTAAAAATTATATATTGATATCAAAATTCGTTTGATAACATATACATTATTTACCAGACCGCCAACGACCAAATAGATGGATCTTCTACAGGTAAATTTGCAGACCTCTTTTTTTTTTTTAGTTTTGTTTTTTAATATGCCTACTGTGAAATCTTAATATCCTCGAAAATGAGGCACGTGGTGACATTATGTGTTGTTGCCTGTTTGTTGTCATTTATTTTATCAATGAACGTTACAGAATATGAAATCAAAACAATCATATAACATTCAATTTATGAATCAATGCCGTCATGGTTACATATTCCATGGTCAATGAGATTAACAAATCCGACAACCTTGATAATTCACATAACTATACGGCCATAGAAAAAACAAATCCGTGCATACTTTATTTAAACTAGCTATGCCTGGGAGCTCTGACCGTTGCCTGAAGGGCCGTTAAAAATCCGTGTTGACTTACTCGCCAAAACATGATCAGATAACTATTATAGCCATTATCATATTATTGTAAATATCCAAATAGCGAACGTGCCTGTAGAGTTGACTTTAGCGCCAGTAACTCTAGTTGATACAGACTGTCATTTTAGGGATTGAATAGAGCTAGCGCCAGCTCTGCCTCGAGCAAGAATGACCAAACCTTAAGACTGATACCTTTATGAATAAGAAACTACGTGATTTTGTAGACGTTTTACTGAAAACTTTCTCGTTGCTCTCTAAAAGGGGGGAAATACGACGATGGGGGGTGAAGATCTCTGTATTTGGACGTGACATTTAGCTTCGTATATGCTGGACACGTCAGGAATACAACCAAGATCCATGGCGAAAGATTCCCCACGGCGTCATAACTGTTTCCCTGTCTAGTACTCGGCCTGTCAGGGTGAACGACCTCCATCCTAATAAACCAACAAGTCATTTGCAGTATTAATTTGAATATCATCAATGTTGTATAATTTAATGGGCCATGTTATAATGTTGGCCGATAGCAAAACCAGAATACATGGATTTCATTGGTGCGCCACCACTATCCTTAAGCGGGTAACAATATCGCGCGCATAGACCTATTGTCCAAAGCATGATGAATGTTCACATTAATCATACGGCAAACATTCTCCGTCCTATGATATTTATATTGATCGAATCATAGATGTTAACTGATGGCGGTCGACGACGTGGTATTGTGAGTCATCATGTGTCGGCCTAATTGCATGCTCTTTAAATGTTGATAGGACAAGTTGACAACCCAATTGTATTAGAGATTATTTCTCTGTTTTGTTTGTACAGTAGGCCTAACATAAGTTTTCTGTGTCAAAAATGTTCTATAATGTATAATGTGTTCGTCACAGTTAGGCACTAGTTCTCCGACAACGTCATGTGGAAATGGTTGGCGCAACGGTTGTGGCTCGGACTCTCGACTTTGAGGTGTGTAGGGGAGGGGGGGAACCCCTTCTGTTTATGTCGCTCTGTCCTCGGCCAAAGCACTTTATCCACATTAGACCTATATACTTATCTCTCCACACCCAGGATTATGAGTGGATACCTAGGAGATACTGCCATTGTGCTGGTAAGATGTGTATAAGAGACAGATTTACAGCATTACGATTTTAAGTTTATCTCCATCATATCATTATATATATTATTATAAGGATAAATGTAATATTATTATTTGATATTATTTGATAAATGTAACCATTATTCTTGTGCTTGTGAATATGGTACAGTATTATTGGATTGCTGATAACAGAGTGTATGCATAATTTCGCATGCCCTTGCTTTATGATTAATCATTCAATTTGTATTTTTATTTCTGTTGTTTTTTAATGAGACAAAATGAATGTTATTTGTGTATGCGTGTATGTATGTAGAGCGGGAACGGTAGTGGGCGTTAACGCCTAAGGAGAGAAAAGAGGCGGCCCCTTTGCGGATGTGTGGTATGAGTTACCGGTGTGTAGGCCTACAGAACTGAAATTATAATCATGGAATAATTCTTGTAAGTAAACCAATAATATACGGACTGTTAAACCAGATGAAACTATTGGAGCTTACTGGAATTCTAAATTACAAAACTGTTATTGCGTTCATGTAGAGTATATGGAAGAATGGCCTGTAGCTTCACATATTCAATGCAGTTTGTGAAATCCAAACTGACGTTTGTTTAGGAAGGACTAAGTCTTTTCAATAAGATAACTTGACAACACTTTACTTGGATTTACTGTGCATTGAAACAATTTTCATTCGACCTTGGCCGGTACCTTTGACAAACTATGACTTGCGAAGTGTTACAACTCACTCCTCCCTCGACCATTTCCCTGGGCCCATCGTCGTCACTGGCAATACGCTCTACCATCGAGACGCGCGCCCTCGATTGCGTCTCGGTGGTACAGCGCCCCCAGGCCAAAAGTGTAGACAAAATCGCGTGTGACACTAATCACGCACCTTCAACACTGGACGTAGATTGTCCATATTAGGCCATAATGACTTTGATCTTAATTTTCATAGCATTTTCCCCAATGTCTTTGTTAGCAATACAAACTGTTCATCCATGCGCTTCTGAAATTTCATACTTTTTGTGAGTGTTTATTTTAGGGAATTTATTAAGACGCCGGTTATTTTTAGATGAGTTAAGATATTAGCTGAGTTTATGGTAATTCTATAGTGTTAAGATTTTCGTGGTATAAGTAGGTAGGTGTGCTATCGGTTACTGTGAATCAATAATAGAGGTGTTTGTTGGCTACACCTTTATATAATAGAAACGATAATAATTATAGTATGAAACCAACTCCCAAGTAAGCCTAAGTGATTCAAGTCATCGAACGCGTTATTTAGAACGTTATTTGTGTATTTGCTGCATTGCACTTTGTACGTTTTTGTCGTTTATAGGACGTATTTATTTTATTGAAACAATTTTTATATTACAAGATGAAACGATTTTTTTAAACTCAGTCTCTTTTATGAGGCTAAGAGAGTGGAATTGTTTTTAGTCGTGAGAATGCAAGTATTAACCAGCAAGGTACAGCTCCACTCCATATGTATAACCTTTTACGACTTTCTAAATAAAAATGGTTGAAACTTATTATGCTAAACTTACTGTTGGACCCAAAGGCAAGTAATGTCTTAGTTATTGTATTGAATAACATTTGAGTAACATTATAAATTGAATTAAAATATCCTATGCATTCGGCCTCTGTTAGGATAGCCAACCATCTCTACACGATATGTAGTACAAATAAGCCCTCACAAAGTATGATAACTAAATTTAACTGTCCACTTTTACGTTTTTGTATTTTTATTCCCATACCTGCTTTCTCTGCCAACGTGTTCGATGCTTAATCGTTGTAATTAGTTTAAACGTCACCAATAATGTCTACTAATTATGAAATTGGTATCGATTTCTTTGGCCTCACAGAAGCCCTCAAGAGTCCGGCATAAGTATCCGTCTTCGAGCCGTTCTTTGATGGTCCGACATTGGTATTCAGATTGGGCGATGGTTTGATCTATCTCCGCCGTGTATTCAAGACCAATTCGGTTCGATTGTGATTCCAAACAAACGGCTTTTCACCTGGCATTAGCCTTGTTGAAAGAGAACGATCCATTCACGAACTTTAAGCTTGTAGTCCGTTCCAAGGCATTATACTCCTACCACAAACACTCGGTACTATGTTGAATCTATTCATACATTATGCAGTGAATGGCCTCAATGTAAAGTTAAGCTTCTTTAAAGTATCGATATAATGAAGCATGAATAGTGACGAATCAACCTCTATTCAGCTACAATAATGTTTTTCCTTCGTCTTCGGGGCATCAAAGGACCGAATGAACAACACCTTACCCTGAATATGTTCTTCTCTTCGTTTTTCTTGGCTTTATTCCTCCGTATTGATTGCTATTTAGTGAGCGTGTCTTGCAAATTAACACTGTATAGGCCTTATTTCTGGAGGGGATCGGACTCTTTCTATCAACGAATAATTATCTACCTATATAGGATGATAGGCCAGCATTTAAGGGTTTATACAAACATACCCTCCACATTATGCTCTAAGTATTTAGTTACAATTACTTAGTGTTAGTAGTAATACAAATTTTCATTATAAATGTAACGTCGGTTACTAATAGGCCTAAGTTAAATTAAACCTACCGCACTGAATGAACTTGGGTAGGCCTATGTCTTTATTTTATAAATTGGACTTTTGTAGCCTAAATTGTTTCTCCTTTTTGACTTAGACCTATTTTCTGTATGATGTATTTATTCTGTAAACTCGTATCTCAATATTTAGTAGGATTACCACAAAGATGAGGCCTGAACTTTAAAGTGTTTCGAATACCTAGGCCTACGTAATTGGAATCAAACATAAGCGAACTAAAGAGCTGCAGCTTCATAGTACCTCGTCATCGCCTTACTTGTAAACAATGCTGCGACGATACCACTTGTATTACTCATTTGCTTATTTAGGCCTACATGGCTGTATGCATTGTTTTTCCCTATTCGTAAGATTAATGAAAATCTGTAATTCTGTCCTAGTTATAAAACTTGTTGACAAACTAATTGAATACGGGTATGATATTATTTAATCATTTTACATTGCCTAAATAATTATATGTATCTAATAATTATTACTATCTATCGCACACTAAGAACAGATTTTGCGTTTATGTGTATTTCATCTATTTCATTGTTACTAACTCTAATTCATATGATAAATACGTATAGTTTATGATAAATTTTGAATTTTGTCAACTTGATTATTAATAAGCCTATATAACATGTGAAGTTATTACATAAAATAAAATCTATTTTTGCTGACAAAATTAATATAAGCTTTTTTTTTAATGTGTTTTTAAACATTATTCTTTTGTGTGCTTTCGTAACGAATTTAGTTTTGGTAAATGTTTTTATTCATTTAAAATGATAGGCCTATTTAATAGAATTATCCTAAAATAATGTATATAATAGTGACCATGAAAATCGTAGTTGGCCTAGGCATATATCTATTTATGCACAGACCCTAAATACGAATATATTATAGGGTCTGTGATTTAGGCCTATACTTGTTATATAGGCGTTATTATATAACTTCCATAAATAGAACTTTATGTTTTTCTGTTTGTTACTCATTTTTTTCGGATGAAAACCAACGGATGACAGAGAGCAGTTCTTGTCGGTCGAAGCGATCTATGATTGTTCACTTTATCAACAGACTTAAAAATCGAATTCTCTATTCTTTGTAACTATTACAGAGCACGATTAGAAAATCATGTAATTTGATTGGTCGATTGTCGTGTGAACTAAGCACTGATTGGTTCAAGTTAGTCACGCCTTTGACTAGCCTGTCCGTGTTTATGTGTGTGACACAGTGGATAAGAAGTTTATGAATACGCAGCTAGGGTTAGCATTAGTAGGCTATGCCGTGTTCATCAAGCACAGTGCAGTGTATTTCTCTCCACTAGCGAAGCGCATGTGTCAACTGATGAGAGGGACGTCTGTGACATTACCACAACACTAGCCTATTTGGATGATATTGCCATACTTGGGCCCAGGAACGTCTTGATAAACGCGTAAACAACATAACAAAAAGCTTTGGACGGACTTTGGTAGAACCTAAACAAACCATACATTTATTAACAATGATTTCTGTTTAATTTTTCAATTCTATAATTGCACCTTGCTTATATCAGGACTCCGTTCAAAAATATTTTATTTGAGTTACAAAAATCAATAAAAATAAAACAATTCTCGAAAATATATAATGCTAACACACGAAGTCATAATGGAATTGTGAAGGAGTGATATACTCTAATACTGGAATGATCGTGTATGTAGCAGATTTGGATGATCGTACCTGTAGACATTTCTTTGATTTTCATTTTTAATGAACACATCGTATCTTGCATTGTTTATCGGATTTTTGCTTACACGTCAATAATTCCCAATGATGGTTCAACTGTGTGCAGGTTGTGATCGACCGATCCTAGACCGGTATTTGCTAAAAGTTTTGGACAGACCCTGGCACGCACAGTGCGTGCAGTGCTGCGAATGTCGAGGGAAACTTGCTGATAAATGTTTTTCTAGGGAAGGAAAACTGTTTTGTAAAAACGACTTCTTTCGGTGAGTATCTGCTTCCCTGTTTGTGTAAACAAAGCAATAGGTCTATGGTCTATGTGTAACACGGGGAATTACCCTGTATTCACGCATGTTTAATTCCGTAAAATAGGCCTAAACTGCAGTATAGGGTCTGGGCCTAAACCGCAGTATAGTGTATGTGCCTAAACCGTAACGTATGTTTTGTTTATTAGTTAATATTTTTAAAACACTAACAGATATACATGACAGACTGAGAAAGCTTATAAGTCGTCTAACATATAGAGTTGCACTGTCAACAGTGTGATGTGTGCGTTATTAATTATTCAGTCGATTTCTTAATAAATAATGCATTTTTATAGAAACTGATTAAATATTAAGTTGATCTTAACACTTAGGTAAACGAAGTTATAACGAGTTAGCAAAATTTCATACAATTATATATACACAGTAGAGCTGTAACAGTAGGCCTGGGAGCTCTTTACAATGAAACGTGGCTTTCGACCACAATGGAGGTAGTTTAAACATGGAGGAATTAGTTCCTCCATGGTTTAAGCATGATGGTGATTTGATGCTCTATTTTAACATCCACAGGGTTAGCTTTGCACCCCGCGGGTGGTATTTGTACGTTTTTCTAGGCCTGCAGTTTGTTTTGTATGAATGCTTCAGTTACATTTTGATAAAAAAAAATCATCCTTATTACATGCAGTGATCAAAGGCCTAATGTAATAATTTCATCAAAACATGAACAATGTATTGTAGACCTTTATTATCATTATTCGTGAAGTTCACATTAATCAGCATATTTCGTTTACACTATGACACTGTATTGTTGATCATAGGCCGTGTGCTCATTGATTAGTAAATTAATTGTGCCATTTGCTTAACCTAAACATACAGTTTTTGTTATGTTCCTGAACCGTGCTAAAATTTGCAACATACCTATTAGGTCTAAACAATGACAGCAGACATACCGTAATACAGGCCTATTCTATATATAAGTGTTTATTTTTAGGGCCCACCACCCACAGTATCTCGGAACCACCCACATATCTCGTAGGTTAATTCTTTTAATATAATTGCTAATAGGTAATATGTATTCTTTTTCTCCGGCCAAATCGTTCCGTGGTTCCGTAGGCCTAGTAATTATGTACATTCTCTGTTCAAATTGGAAGTCGTGTGTGGAATTTCCTACTGTCAAAAATAGGGAATATGACCTAAATGCACGGATTATAGGCCTATTATTTTAGCACAATCATTCAAAATAAGGGAGATTCACACGCGCCCCATACTACGTTTTGAATTCGTAGGGTGAACCGTTTAGTATGTTTATTTTAGATGGAATAGAAACACAATCATAGCAGGTGGAAGCGTGCAGTTAATACAGTGCATATTATATGTAGACAATCTGTAGAAATGGAATGTGTGTAATATTGTTATGTGTAATTAGCAGGATTAATGAGGTGTGCGTACCCACTTGAGACCCTTGGATATTTTATTATAATCAAGCAGGTGTTAGATAGTAAGCTCCACAGAGAAACATACTTCATACTCTGTAGGGGTAGACTGTGTCGCCTTGAGATTAATTAATATTACAATGATTAGTACATTTCCATAGGCCTATGCCTAATAAAATAATACTAAAATGTGCATATAAAGCGCTCGCGACCTATTAATAAAGCTTTTGCCTTTACCTCGATTGATTGAATAGGCTTATATTTTTTTTGCAATCGTTATAGGCCTAAATTTCGCGAGGAAAGCTTTAAGAAAATCACCTTATTTTACTGTATGACCGGGCCCAAGTACTGAAGTTTCATGTTTGAGAATGGTTTACAGGACGTTTCCTTATTTTAAAAGTTTCTAAATTTATTAGTAAACCTGTGTTCACCATTTACTATTGCATACATAAGAATCCGAAGTTTCAAATTGAATTACAAAATCATTGACCGTACGAAGGTTGTGATAACCCGGAGGGGCGATGGAATATCCTTATGTGCCTCCGTGGTTGCCTTTTCACATAGGCCTATGGGTTGTAATGCTGCTATTAGGTCTAGTCTAGGCTATAGGCCTAGGCCATAGGGCCTAGTGTATTATTTTCTGTTACATGCGAATGTGCTTGGTAAATGCTTGGATGGCAGTGTCTTTGTGTTCATTTAGCGTTATAGCTTATGGTAGGCCTATAACAAGTCGAATATTAGTGTTGCAAATTATAAGAGACTATAGGCCTACAATGCAATGCTTTCTTCGTAAGTATATATATGATCATGTTGAATAACTAGTTAATAGGCTATATATTCATATATTAATTAATTAATTCAAATTATATTTATTAAAAATTCATCGGAATATATTTATTAATGTTTTTTATTTATTGAAAAATCCATCGGAATATTTTTATT
Source organism: Anneissia japonica (assembly GCF_011630105.1). Taxonomy (NCBI): domain Eukaryota; kingdom Metazoa; phylum Echinodermata; class Crinoidea; order Comatulida; family Comatulidae; genus Anneissia; species Anneissia japonica. Next base: position 599,300 of record NW_022752171.1, read on the forward strand.
AATGTTATTTATTTTTAAAAAAAATTTGGCATGTAAAAATCGCCATTCACAGGCATATTTTAAAATATAAAAAAATTCCCAACATACAAGCAATACCGTTTCGACCTATATCTTGGCGAATCATAAATGTTGTCAACGAATTATTGTAGGAAAATCAAAAATAAATGTAATCTATAACGGTATGGGCCTATGCATATATTCGAATTTTTTAGGACAACTGAATGGCCTCGGCATCCAACCAAACGGTTCGAATCCTATACATTGTCTCCAACAATTTCTATTACTGGGTATCGCTCGTGTCTTTAAAATATTGTTCCTGGGCTTGTCTCTGCCCAGGAGTATATAAACAGATACGATAGAATGTGAGATGTTGAATGCTAATTCACAGTGTTGAATTAACTGCATGAATGAGACTGCTTCCTACGAGATTGATTACGGTTATGACCAGGGTAACATAATAGCAAAGAAAATATAGTAAGCCCAATGCAGAAGATGATTATAATATCTATAATGATAATGATATTAATAATAATAATAATAATAATAATAAAACAAATACAACAATATATATATATATATATATATATATATATATATATATTATACACATCTTGGCACCTACTACTACTACTATTAATAATAATAATAATAATTATTATTATTATTATTTTTTAAAAAATTATATTTATTAATATTAATAATAATAATGACCTAAATAATAACTAATATTTGACTTAATCGATGTATTGACATATAAACCTATTCCTTAATCAAGTTGGTTCCAAATCATCATTGTACAGACGTTAAACATGTGAGGACCAGGGGCCAGATTTATTAAACCAGAAATCAACAGCTTAAATTCGTCTTAAGTCCATTTTTTTGCTTAAGTCAAATTTATCCATATTGCTTAGCTTAGAAATTGCTTAAAATTAGAAAGTCGAGTGTACGTTGTCACCATCTAGACGAATTTTAAGCCAAGATTTTGCAAAGATTGGGTAAGGAATCAGCTTAAGATATTTATTAGGGACATCTTAACTTTTTTGACTTAAGACATTTGCTAAGCTGAGATTGATAAATCCCGGGCCAGGTATTACCAACCACACATAATAGAGCTAAACAAAAAATAGCATAAGATACGTAGACCAGATTCATTACGGTACCGTAAGAAGTTCAAATGTAGGCCTATGCTTTATTTTGTGCTGCCACTATAATGTATTCGTTTGTATACTAAATTATGGGTTGTAAATCATAACGGGTTTAGATCGTTAACCCTGTTAATACAAGTTATGTAAAATAATCCACTAACCTAACCCGAATCACGCAAAATCAATATTGTAGTTTAGAAATAGTAGAGTCTAGCGTAATATTTACATTTTGTAAAATTTCAGAGGGGAATCTACACGATGTGGAGGTGCAGCTTGATGTTTAAGATGCTTGACTCCAATCTCTCAGGGTCCTTCACTCAAATATGTTGGGGGTAGGGGGTGGTGGAGAATGAAAACTACGGTACTCACACCCTTATAAGTATAGGCCCTAGAGCATCACATGCCCATTCTGGCCATTTGGTTGAGGAGTGTATACCGCTCTGTCTAAGATTATCAAATTATTGTATGTCCACATTTAGTCATGGTGTGCCTATTATGGTCATGACCATATTTAGGCACGTCACGTGCTTTTGTCAAATACAATTTGATAGCCGCCTTTAAACTGGAAGGACGGTAGAACACAAGGGCGACATTAACAGGGTGAATATATTAATACAAATATTTTCACTGAGCTGAATTTTGTTAATTACTGCGAAGGACTGTAAAATTCAAAGCAACTGTATAATAATAATTGTGATTACTATTTTAGATGTTAAGTTTGTGTATTCTCCCAATCCATTCTTTGCTCTATGACCAATCTGATTTTGATTGTTAAACGCAACAATTAGTTTCAACAAATGCTTAATTCAATTATTTATCGATGAACACTTATTAATAACATGGTAATCAGAATTAATATAAGCCTAACCTGTATTTAAGTCATTGGCCGGCGAATTATAGGGGTTAGGTAA
>NW_022752171.1:601455-604694 GCF_011630105.1 Anneissia japonica
GGCTAGGCCTGTTATTAACCTCATCGACATATACCAAATAAGTTTATGATAATTTCAATAAGACCTACATATATCATTTCTGTTTTTCATAGGCCTATTATAAATCTCTATAAGTATAATGTATTATTTATATTGGTTTTTTATTAATATTTTCGTTTTCGTTGTTTCTGTAGGGTATACGGTAAGAAGTGCGCTGGTTGTTCAGAGGGAATCCTTCCAAGTGATCTAGTCCGTCGCGCGAGAAACAAAGTATTCCACTTAGATTGCTTCACGTGCATGGTGTGTCGGAAACAACTCTCAACAGGAGAAGAACTCTACGTTCTTGACGAAAACCAATTCATTTGTAAAGAGGATTTCCTCAACAAGTCCCATGGTGAGTTGATACATTCGATACATTCGTCAAGAACCATGTCAAATACGAATTCTTTCAAACGCGTTTGTCTTTGATCACGTCTTTTAGTCGGGGTTAAATCATTCTCGATCGTTAGAGTATATCCGCTTAATTGATATGTTGCTCCGGCACGCAAATGTTGGAAATTATTGAATTAGGCCCCTATGTGAATAATTTACATAGACTTGATTATATTTTGAAAGACATGATTATAATACGTTGACACCATATCACAGTAAGCCTACAATGAAATAATGTTAACGTAAGTAAAACACATTTCATTGTAGGCCTACCGTATAGTTGCTGATGTTAATCGCTACCGTATGTGATGTTCTAGGAGCAACCTACATGTACCGACACAGTAGGCCTAATCACCTCAATAACTTTTTGCGACCAATGTTTCTCCTGACGAAGATCAATAAAGTTTCTTATAACCTTTGCAAGCTAGTAGACGTGACGTGCGTTGAACGCACCCAACCTGTTGTTGTTAATTCACAGTCCGTATGTCCAGCAACCTTGCTATGTGTTATTTAGTGTTTGTTTATTAGTGTTTGGTGAACTTAATTCTTACTTTACTGCCATTTTAGTGTCCACTTTATCTGTCATTAACGGTAAGAAGCCCAGACTTTCGTTCTTCGTGTGATTAAGTGCTTTCTATAGTTTTAACTAAAAGTACGAGTATTGTACATTGATCCTCCTATAAACGTCTAGTATTATTTCAACTGTGTTTCTGTACTAATGGTCTGTTTGTACATGACTTTTAGTTGGACTTAATCACGCTAATAACAGATCATAAGGCGTATTAGACTTGGCAAATTGTACCGCTGGGGTTATGCCCAATGCTTTTTAAGCTACCTTAAGGTAGTCTCCAGGGCGGGTTTGACTTCATGTTTCAACCCTAGTACATCTGGTAGACTAAATTTTGACGGGCCTAATAAATTCTATCACCACAACTTTGGTAAAATTTTCTACCGACTTATTGCGTGATTCATACATGCCCTGTTGCATGAATTACTGAGCTGTTAGGCGTTTCGGGTCAGTCGATGGAGTGCTGTCAGCCCACGTGTGGTCCTAACATGAACTAGCTCCGTGTCTCCTGGGGGAGGAGTACTTGGTAGGGCGCTGACCTGCGTAACCAGATCACATGATCATAACGCTGACCACCTACGTAAAGGTGAAAAAAATATGGTCTATTGCACTCGCGCAAAATGCGTATTGTTTTCCTCTCTCCCGTAGGCCTAGCAAACGTCATTCATATTACCCTGGGCATAAGTATGAATACGGTAATAATAACCGGTAACGTCAAATCATCGCGTAGACCAGTGAAACAATTTAGCTAACCAACAAAACCACATTGTTGCCTGTAGATTCAACCAATACATTCAACCAATCACATCGGGCGGCAAATGAGAAAACGGAAATGAGGTGTCAGTAAAAGTCCAAATGTTTAGAGACGAGTTTAAAGTATGTGACATCAGCGTAAATAGTGATTTTGATTTGTTGACATTTCTATAATTAGCGACATGAACTAAAGCAAATACCGTACTCTACCAGAATACGACATCAATCAACACATTTAACATACCTTGTATAGCTCCATGAAAGCATACGACAGACTAAGGAAAAAGACACAGGGGTACACAATTCCAGATCGACACATTAATTACTGGGGGATGAGGTTTTGGGGTCAACGCGACTCCTACTGCGCCGTTACTTCCAACGGTTGGATATGGCCTATTGAGTAAGATGCTGATGAAGTATTATATGATATGATAGATTTCAAAACAGTGGCTCAACAAGGATGGTGATTATGATTGCTGGTAAGGAAGGATGTTGATGATGATGATGATGATGATGATGATGATAATGATTGATGTCTACTACTGCTCAGTGCTACTGCCTATGTACTGCTGCTGTTACTGGCACTACGCTACTAACTGTACTGCTATCTAATGATTTTACCAATAACACTGTAATCAACTGGGTCTATTATTATAATACAAATAGTCATAATTAATTAATTTCCTACAGTCGACAATGTGGTCAGTCATCTATATTAAGAGTTTTCCATGTCGTAAAAAATTCAAAGAATCCCGAGGTAAGTACTTTTCAGCTCACAAGACCTTTGTTTTCAACCAGAAAGTACAGTCACATCGCGAAATCCCGAAAAAGTGTTTATTTACAACCGGCAAGTCACCTTAGACATATACCACCAAAGGACGCTAATTCGCACAAATTCGAGCCAGGCGTAGGTCGGCAGAACAGTGATAAATCACCAGAAATCGAGGAGTTTACCGTCTTCCCATGGGCCTAGTTCCTCGGCAAATGTTTCCTACAATTGGTAAAGTACGACCATATGTCAACGTAGGTCTTGGCCCTTGTCTTGTGTCCGTTCAATATCATATGATTGTAAATAAAAGGTGATTGTATAGGCCGTTTCAACACGTCGTTTACCGACGTTAAATTCGTTAGTCTCCTAATTGTAACACAGGAATAGGACTATACAGTATGATCCGACAAACAGTACAAACGGAAAACAATGCCTAATTCGTTATATACCGGTATATAAATATTATTAGGCCTATCTATTATCAGCCTATTATTGTTGATAGGCCTATGATATTATGATGATGATTATTAATATTAATAAGCCTTTGAATACTTTTATGAATTTTATTTTATAAGTCAGATTTAACACGGAGCGTTCCCTGACAGTAAACTTGTTTTTACTTTTAGCAATCCTGTCGAATTTTAATAATTTTTTAAGTGTTTGTACTTTTATCTTGTAATCTTGTTTGTATTTTGTATTCTACAGTATATGTTTTATCGATGAAATAAATATTATATA
>NW_022752171.1:605279-612409 GCF_011630105.1 Anneissia japonica
TTGATATGTTGTAGAACTGATTTTTCTAAGACAGAAAAAAGTTGTTTGACGAAAAACTGGGGAATAGTGAATGAGATACAGATTTTTTAATATTTAAAAACTGGGGGAATAAGGTGTAAAAATGGGCAGTTGCGCCCCTTTTCCCCCCAGTTTTTAAATATTAAAAAATCCGTATCTCATTCACCGTTCCCCAGTTTTTCGTCAAACAACTTTTTTCTGTCTTAGAAAAATCAGTTCTACAACATATCAAATTTTTTTTTTCCTCCGGAGCCTGACTTTAAATACCATTATTCAACCAACGTTAACAAAATAATATTATTAATCAATTTATACCTCAATCAAGCCGTTGATAAACCAAACTTTTCTATACGCTGTGAGGGCTGTACTTGTTACGGACCTATGTCTAACATGTTGATGCAGTAGACCTTTTAACCCAATATATTTTATTAGTATGCTGCTATTTGTATACATTGTTGATGTCACGGACATGTAGTTGCGAGTACACTTTGAATAGAATAATTTTAACACTCAGTTGATTGTATTCTATATTAATATTCCTGAATTGTAAGACGCAGTTTTTAAGAGCTCTCTCTAGGTTGATACTAAAACCAATGTCCTTAATGCATGGCTGATCCCGCAATTCCACACACCCCCGCGGGAGTGATTCTACCCGACCAAACGCGGTTATTATAAAGTGTTTTCCAAAGAAGCACGGATGATTCCTACACAAGCCTGTCAAATTCGAGTGATAAATACAGCGACATCCTCGCGAGGATGTTGCATCAAACTCCCCTAGGAGCCGACATCTCTAGAATTTCCTAGGCCTAGGCAGCATCTAGACACGATCGGAAACTACAAGTCCTGGCAGGGACAACTGAACGTACTCAGCCATCCTGTGTGTTATATACACATTACACCCAAGATGATTTACGATTTAATGCGTGTTCTGCACACGTTTCATCTTACATTTATTTTATCACTCCGAGAGATTAGTTTTTCACAACCTTTTTTGTGTATGCATTAGGATAGTACTCGTAAATATGCATCTTCTTACCAGTTCCGAAGAAACAATTTGTTTTATTTTTACAAAATCGTTTGAACAGAACGGTGGCACGAACACATTTAACTCTGAAAATAATAATAAAACAGTAGTAAAAATAATAATGATGATTATAATAGTGATAATATTAATGATAATAATTAATTAAATAATAATAACTATTAGACCTATTATAAATATGAATAAAAGTAATGATAAATACTGTAATAAATTATCAATAATAATAATAATAATAATAATAATGATGATAATAATAATTACATGAGAATTATAATGATGAATAATAGTAATACATTGTAATTATTTTTATACAGTATTATTACCATCGTCATCATAATCATAATTATCGTTAGGTCTATTAAACATGTAAATAACAGGCCTAATAATAATAATGATGTATAACAATAGAGTTACCTATAACAATAGATACAACAATAGATAATTCATCTAAAACCTGTTAGGCTTACCACATTTTAAAGTCAGACATTTTCATCTATCATATAATTTTGATCACTGCGTTCGGGTGACGTAACTACATAAAATAAATGAAATTTAATATTAGGAAGTTATCGATGTAAAAAGCTGTATCTTCAATAGAATCATGGCATGTACTTGAGTTTGGCCTTGTTTTTACAAAACATAACCTCGATGAAAATTACACAAATATTATTGTCTTGGAGGCTTGCGCGTTTCACACCTTTATGCCTCGGCAGATGTTTGCACGTAAGGCATGACTGCGCCTTGTTCATATTTCATGACCCAGAGGAAATGGCGTGTGTTCTTGAAGATGGTGAATGCGTATGGCAGGTGTATAGCAAACGGGGCTTACCGTACGCTCGAGTCGATTCATCTCGTCTTCTTCACTTCCGAATCACTGATAGCAATACGAGTGATATTCCACCTCAATAAACCTAAGTATTCTGGTGATGGATGATTTGAGATGGATTCACCTTTAAAGGTTCAACAGTTTTACTAACTTCGCCGTCGGTCTTCACATTAGGGCCAAAGATCCTTATAAATATGCAGAATTATATTAACATCCCTATATAATATAGGCCTATATTTACTTAAAATCGCTTCCAAAGATTTGGTTAAGATGATGAGAATATATGTGTGTATGTATGTATAGACAGCAGAATATTTATGTACATGCGTAGACAGCAGAAGGTCCCGGGTTCGTATCCCGTTTGTGCAATTTCGCACGCGCAGATTCCTTTTCTTTACCGCTCAAAAGCTATATACTATATCTGTCTCTTATACACATCTAGATGTGTATAAGAAGGGCGTTCGGCCAGATAAATCTGGAATTACGGCTAGAAATACTGTCGTATATATATAAACACTGTATATGTACCTTTGATGATTTATATTATATTTATTCAACAGTGTTAACGGCTAACTTCCTTCAATTATATATATATATATATATCATACATATATATTTATATAGAATCAGTGTCGATTGTTGATGCGTAGCACTAGTATACACTGTTTCTTCCTGATATACCGTATATATATAAATATATAGTGGTGTATATAGGCCTATATAATAATCTAACCCATGATGTGCATATACCTATTGTGTTTACAGGCCTATCACTGAAAACTACTGCGATATTTTTACTGAACTTGTTCATTTTCTCTTTCAGTTCAAAAAGAAGAAAAATGTGATGATTCACCGTCAATAACAGCAAGTGAATGCAATGGGATTGCCAGTCCGACCGCCGTCTTAAACAATAACAACTGTTTACAGACGGAGGATATGTTAGATCTTGATAACGACAATTATATTTCACCATCTCCGTCCTCGCCCGCAGCAGACGATACCGCAAAACATTCCCCCGCCAACTCCAACTCAGATACAGAAAGTAAAGCAGACGATAATGGCAACGGCAACTCGAATTCAGTGGCCGGCGCTAAGCGGCGAGGACCACGGACTACAATAAAAGCCAAGCAATTAGAAACATTAAAAGCTGCGTTTGCAGCTACTCCAAAACCTACCCGGCATATTCGTGAACAACTAGCTCAAGAAACTGGACTAAATATGAGGGTGATTCAGGTACAGTACATATTGATTTACCTTGCATATCAAAATAATGAACATGAATATCGCTTGTTACTCTCTTAAACTGGGCACATTGCGTCGTACGACCGTCGGCCTACGAATCCAAATCCGCTCCATGTGATTGCTACACGACGTGAAGCCGGCTGCTGATTGTCGGTGGCAGTCTGAACGGATCGTCATAAAAAAAATGATCCGTTGCTCGCGCATCTTAGCGTTGCGTTCTCCGTAGAATCGTGTCGGGCGCAGTAAGTGCCCGGCTTTTACAATATAACAGCAGATTTCATTATATTTTGTAAAAAGCTTGCGCACACCGGAGTCATTGGCGACCATCTCTGCCTTTGTTTATTCTATTTATTAATGTTCTTCGTTGAGCTCCAGTATTTCTCCTACCCGGAAGAATAAAACCTGCTTATGGGCTCCACCTTGGATTACAGGAGAATTTATTACTGTGCAAATTTGCCTTTGGATTTTTTTTTCATTGCTTTAGTTTCACTGTCTATCGCTGTCTTTGTGATACAAATTTTACAAGATACGACGTTATATACTTGAATCTTAATCCTGGTGTTTTTGCTGAAGAGAATAAAGAAGATCGGGGTAAACGAGTATACCAAAACTACAATCGTAGTTCAACGATAGAATTTCATAAATCATTTCATATTTAACGCAACATTCAACATTGGATGACACTGACGTGTGTTGCAATGTAGATAGATAGACAATGAATAAAAATACAGAAATCGATGGTTGACTTAAGAACACATTTTTGTTAATGTGTACAGTATCACGTGATACTGCACAAATAAGGCATTTGTGTTCTTAAAGTCAACCATCGAAATCTGTATTTTTATTCATCGATATTTAATAGGGCCTCTAAAACAATCCAAATACAGATACATGTACATCAGCCGAAATCGATTTCACACCGTGATACCAAGAGGCCTGCCACTTCTAAAAAAGTTCACAAAAGTTTTACTGGGCTCTCTGAAACGTAATTCGATATCTCATTGTGGACGTACTCTATACAAATTTATTTATTTGGAATTTGTAATATTTTTTTTGTCTGATTCAAGTTGGCAAAACGGAAATCACGTGATAATCCACATCCAGAAAAAAAAACAGTTATTATATTAGGCTTATGGAGACATTGTTATAAAAAAAAAAACACTTTTTTGTTTTGTTTATAAATTTAGGGATCTTTTAAAAGGTATTCCGGTCGATATGAGGTCTTAATACCACACGTCACGTGACACCCGCTTCAGCAACCCAACACTAAATCGAAGCGCGTAGAAAATATGATATCACCAATCTATTTATAACAATTTTGAGGGGTTTACTTATTAAAACAAGTAAATAAATCTAAACATTTGACTTAGCCATGCGTATTTGATTTGCAGCGCAGGGCCGGAATTCCAAGTCGTGTAGAGTTATCGATCGTATCTTAACCCTTGAAAGGCAGAATTGATCGCTAGCAGTAAACTGTATTGTGATATCCTCCCATCGATTCGTATGAGACGATCATCGCCTTAATTATAACAACTCGTCACTCATTAACCACAGTTTCGTATTTCTACTGAGAACCCCATTTCTTCCCGATCTCACGACATGTCCAATTGTTAAGTTAATTACAAATAGCGTTTGTTGATTATGTAATGCATATTTAATTTTAAATTATTAGGTGTTGTACGCGGATACTTCATTAGTGGATATTTACTTCAGTATTGTTAAACGGTCGTGTATTGTATTCTTTCGTAATAGTTTAACCTAAACGCTGCTCAAATTTCAAATATCAATATAAGTACTCGAATTTAATTTATATATCAATATTAGCTATGCGGTCCAAGTGTAACGCAACAGTCAGTTTTTGCGATTGACTGTTGACGTCTGCCTCGGTCACGTGTCCTTTGAATACTCAAGGTAATATCAAAAATGGCAACTAAGTTTCTATGGTAAATATATCAAATGCATGAATGGTATGAGTTTATCGAAATTTATAATCAATCGAGATTCTGTGACATTGTCAATGTAGCTTGTTGTAGGCCTATTAGAATACCAGCAGACTGAATTGTAATATAAACATTACTATTGATAATAAATTTAAAATTATATTAAAGATGAACTTTGACATACTGACAGATTGCATAATAATAATAAAAATAATAATAAAGTAACTTGCTACAGTTTTAAATGATCAACTCTAAATGGAACTTAGGCCTGTTACCTGTAGTAAACGTATTAGTATGGATGAAAATTATAACATTATTTTTTTTTAGTTTACCAATTTTTAGATTTTAGGCCTAATCAAATTATTAAACATTTGTATATATTATAGGTAAAATACCAATTAAAATTTCCAAATTATCATTATTAGGCCTATCGTTTATTTATTTGTTTATCAATCTATTTTTATTATTTATAACTGTAGACTTGTTCAGTGTAAAGCTAAACCTTCTATTTCCCACACTACTCAACATGTTTTCAAATATATACATTCCCAAATCGTAGGAGCTTAGGTAGAGTAGAGCTGTGTTTTGTAGGAAGAATAAAATCCGGGTTTAGACAGATTTTTAACACATGACTGTGGGATTTGAAGATAGGTATTTTAACCAAACTTCGTCTCATCTCTGGTGATAAAATAAACAGTTCATTGTACAATAGAATAACGTCAATAATGAGCCTACAGTGCTATAATTCTGAAATACAAATTAGTGTACAACTAACTACACGTTACCGTAGTCTGTGGCAGACGACAGTTGTCGAATCAGTGATGCTATGAAACCAGGGCTGTGTAAATCAGGACACAACGCAGCGCCTCTTAAATCCCTCATGAAAAACCAATTGAAAAGTGATCAAATTTCGCTTTTTAACATTTGAATATTTGATAGCTCTTTCGTGACAAGACTTAGATGGGTGGTGCATCTCATTAGATATAATCTAACTTATAGATAGCATCAATTGAAACTATTTTCAGTTTGTGGTTTTTTGTGGTTAATAAGTGTATATTTGATATTGTAGGAACGTGATTATGTGTATATCCAAGAATGGCTTAGATCTATCATTTCCATAATAGCACGATAATCGCCCGATCTATATGGTATAATAGCTTCTGTCAATAATAATTTTTCAGTTTGATTTTGTTTTTTATCCCCACGCTCAAACCTCGTCTGAAAACAATAAATTTATCGTTAAATAGGGTTGCAATAAATCAAAACCTAGATTTCTGTAATCACAAAGCAATGCGTGAAACGTTTGTTTCACAATGTGTATTTCCGTAGTGTTCAACACGATCTTTATTTAGGTACTGTTCATTCTACTTTTCCGGCACTGAATTGGTCGCTTTGTCAGTTTCAATGAGCAAAATGACGCTTAATTCTGTGAATGGACACACACGCATAGTTCCCATGTGAAGCCGTTTTTTAGATTGATTGACTCGACTGATCACGAATTACAAGACCTTTTGTCAGTTCCTATAAGAGATTTGTTTGTATTTTCTGGTGGTTGGTTGTGTTTGTTGCAAAATGCCCGGCGGCCTATTAGGAATCGGCCGGATTATGCATTGATTGTTGTACATATTTTTGTTCAATACTCAAACTATCGCTTTCAAAGACGTCCACGGTTGTGTGATTTTCATTGAAATTTAAGTGCATTGGTTACACATCCGCCTGGGTCACAACGAGATGTGATTGCACTATTTCTTGCCATTTTGATTGCCAGCCAGAACATTAGCTTTTATTTGAACAACTTCTCTCTTGTTGCCCGACATCGTTTCCTTATGAAAATAAAACGTTGACAACTGTTATCTTTAGAAGTAACGGGGAGATAAATAACAAGGTCGGCTTCAGTATAGGGGCATAAAAGCCGGTAGCTCCGCAACACCATGTCGGCGGATGGTCGCTCATTCTCAGGCTCTAGGCCATCGGTTCATGCCTCTCGGATATACCAACTCCACTTAATTGATTTGATAATTCGCCTTCAATCCCTCAACCCTCGTAGCTAGAGTTTTTGCTG
>NW_022752171.1:612421-614785 GCF_011630105.1 Anneissia japonica
ATATAATATAATATAATATAATATATATATATATATATATATCAAATTCTACAATACAAAGAAATAGATAAATAATGATAATAATGTTCGAATATGAACTTGATGTTCCCATTCGAGCATTGTTATTATAATTTATTTGTTTGTATATAGGCCTATATATATACATATATATATATATATACATATGTATATATATATATATATATGTATATGTCTATATAGTCGTATATGTATAAGTCTATTAATATAATGCTGATATGCAGACGACGTTTACCAACTAGGCCACTGTGTTTTGGTGGTGAATTTCAATCCGATTGGAATCCGTTCGTCTTTGTCAGTGCGAGAATAGTACTAGGTGTTATGTGGGCCTAAGCCTACCGAATTGTAATTACTTATATTTTTCATATTACCCAATCATTCTTGACTAAAATTTATTTAAACATTTTGGAGCACGTTTGTCTACCGACCATTATAACTTGAGACAGAGACGCTTCTTAATAACCTTTTAACGAATCATCGCTCGTCCAATGGTAAAATATATATTTTTTGGAATCTCTGCAACAAAAGAACACAAACAAAATTCAGACTGCATGCTCCGCAACGCCTACTTATATTTGATTGCCAAAGTGATTCACTTGTATCGCTGATTTCTTGCTAATCTGAGATGCAGTTAAAGAATAGCTATTATCATCTAAATGACTCCACTGGGCGTAATTTTTTATCATACAGATTTCGTTAATGATATTCCATTGGCCTCAGTGAAGCGAGGGAACCAGGCAATTGATATTTCCCCCCTAAACATGCCCTAGGAGAAATCACAGAGTTGAAAAAGCACAACTCATTCCACTCATGAACTGATAGAAAAAAAAATCTTGTTTACAATGCGCGTTTAACTTTAAATTTACGCGTTATAATAAGGTGGTGTTGACGTACTATATTCCGTTATTATAGAGTGATCCTTAGTGGATCATCACGGGTCCTTTCTATCTCGTTTGGTGGTCTCAACGGTGTTTGCTCATCCGACTTTGTCGCTACCGATTAACTGAACGATTTAAGAGTGATGTAGACTGCACACGTCTCCCTTGTGGAGTCCTCTAACACATCGCTACAGTCTCGCGAGCATTGACTTTCGCTATGCATAATATTACTCTTTGTTATAATATTCAGTATACCCATCCACACTGCATTACCAAATTATCATGAGATCCATAAACAGATCAAACGGAAACCTTTGCCGTGGTTATTAATTCTGAATTTTCACTCTAAATCGCATTTATTATTGTTGCATTCACTTCGTTTCTATATAGTCGGACCTTTTACGTACTTTCTTAATTACTTATTTACTTATTTATACACTTGTCTACTTATCAACCTAGCTACTTAGCTACCATACCCTGTACCTACATACATATTGTACGCATTTGTTTACTTGCTTGCTTACTTGCTTGCAACTTGCCTGTTTTTTGCGTGCCATAGCTTACTTAACTTCTGTACTTATATGGAAACTCATCGTTGCTTTATTTGTACATCATCCTTCTAGTAGTAGCTTTATCATACTGTGTTGCTATATAATTCGTTTGTGTAACAATCTGTTACTTAGTACCATTCCTCTGCAATTTTATCCAGAATATCTACTCTTATTTGTTCTGTCTCTAAACATTGTATCCGATTATTGTAGGGTCTGTCATTTTACCAATTTAAATTCATCAAGATATTTTTTCACCTGTAGGTATCTCCGTTGCTTTCAATTCATTAGTAAGGCATAAATTTCTAAAATTTCTCGCTTCTTTCTAAGCAATGATAGTCCTGTTGGAATTTAACGAATAATTTAAATTGGTGACAATATTAAGTCACTACTTATACAAAATAATGGCGTCTTATTTTCCAAATACTTTTTTAAATGAAAAAGAAAGAGAATAAAATAAAACCAACGTAATATAATGTCACGTGGTTTTTATTCATGCGGTAATGCTATGCTCACCCGCTCTCCTCAGATTTATCGTATGAATATCTTAAATATCTGTCGAGGATTCCCATTCCAGTCTCTATTTCCTGCCAGGTAATCGTGTTTCAACAATCCTTGTGACGTCACTCCATAAAATATGTATTTCACACATGAGTATCTTGCAACATGTGAAGATTTTATAGGAAAGATAACGAGCCATTTATTTGCTAGTGCTAGAATTCGAGACAATATTGGTGAAATATTGTCAAATAAGCATCAAATATTCATTGAAATTTAACATTGCGAATATATAGTTGGATATAATGTTGAAAATACGCTGGCAAATGAGATGTCGTTAGTTCTATGTAGTTTTATGTAATAGGATTAAACTGGAATCTTGAACTGTCTACCAGCACGTA
>NW_022752171.1:616924-619054 GCF_011630105.1 Anneissia japonica
ATATATATATATATATATATATATAGGCTATATGTATATGAGCGCAGTATTATTACCTATTTGATGTATAGCCTACATTATTTGTGTTTCCAGTGCTAAGCAGAAAATTTATTTGAATATATATATATAGCTCCATACCAAAGCTACTTTCATTTGATTTATATATTTTATATATATATATGTGTGTATGTATATGCATTATATAATTATATAATTATATGTATATAGTTTTTCTGATACTTGTTATTTGCTTTATTGAATTATGGCCACAATTCTCTGCTAAACAGCACACGTTTGTTATCGACTATCGTGTAGCATACAACTGCGATTTGTTGATATTGAAGAGTAGAGGAAAAGATGATTTTGACCACTTATTTTAAATCAGCTTTTTACGATAAACTCAGCGTGAAGGTATTATGTCACTACGGCGAAACAAGCGTGCTATACTGCTATGATATCTGTTTACATTATTTAGACCTAATTGTATTTTCGTGTGGGCAATCAAACTCTGTAGAAATCATGTACAGTGGTTATGTTATTCACGGATTTAAAATGATTTGGTCGTAGTAGGAAAATAAATGCATCATTGGATACGGAATGTCTGCCACAGGACAACCACCTTTATACATGATTTGATCCATCTTTTACATTCTACACAGAACCATAAATACAGTGAGGTAATTGTCCTGATAATATTCCTCGAGCTGCCAAATTTGCACCCAACTGGTAAATTCTCTTTCATAGTTTTAACGCGAATTTATCGACCATTTGGCGTAAACATCTTTTATTGCCCAATGAACAAACGTAAAGGAGTACAGCAGGCACCGAGAAATCGCTATACAATTTGTATGTCTTAGGTGGGAACAGCCTTTAAAATAGTGTCTTTCACTAGACGTCCTAGACTCAAACAATCTTTCACTTCAAGCCCAGGAAAGCATTTCTGGTTGTTAACTTACTCGACTGAGCATAGGTGTCAGTTGCGGCTGGCATTTGTTCCGTGAGATTTAATAGTTTGGTAGCCACCTGATAGCCCATGGCCCACTGATTTGGAATAACAGTTTGGTCTTGTCTACAGCAAGCTTCAATGCATCGATCAACCCACGATCCATGTATCCTCAAGATGACGTGGACCTCCCTTAAAGTGGTTCTCTCTTAACGCACATTGTCAAAGTAGCGCGTAGGTTACGCGTCTAGCTCTAAATACGCTAGCCGGCGAATCTCAACTAATCGCAAGAATGAGAGCGCAGAATGCTTACATTTCAGTCGACATTAATTATTTGAATATAAACCAAACAGAAATACGACTTCAGCATATTTATGAAAATATCCCATTCTTAGTCTCGTTTTCGTTTCTTTCCGAAAAGGTAACTAACGCAGGCACGTCTACAGAGGTAGTGAGACAAAGAAACAAATACACGCACCGCCTTTATGTTGACAACAGTGGTTTCTTAGTTTCAAGTTGTCTAGAATTGTAGCTGCATAGCTGTGTATTTGACACTCTCAGTATTCATCTTGTGAACATAAATTATTGATTTGTGTCGAACTATTGAATGTGACATTTATATTGCACATTTATCATATGAAAAGCATCGTCAAGGAAAAAAAAATATTGTAATGAGGAGCAGTAACTGATCAAGAATAACTCATAGACATAATGCTTGTAGGCCTACAAAATAAATTAATTTATATGATTTATTGTTGTTTTCATGAGTTTGATCAACTTCTTTTAAAATGGCAGCACGATGTTTATTTTTTTTCGATATGACAGCAGTCAACTGACAAATTTGAATTTGGACATCT
Organism: Anneissia japonica; assembly: GCF_011630105.1. Classification (NCBI taxonomy): domain Eukaryota; kingdom Metazoa; phylum Echinodermata; class Crinoidea; order Comatulida; family Comatulidae; genus Anneissia; species Anneissia japonica. The sequence continues at coordinate 618,725 of NW_022752171.1, forward strand.
TGTATTTTATTCATATTTTATGCTGAAAACTTGCAAGCTTAATTTACCACGATAGTAGATACGGAACAAAATACAAAACACGTCGTAATGACTACGGTACGTTATTTCATCATAACGTGTCTAAATAGATACAAAGAAATATTCATATTTCATAGGCCTTGTCAGCGTTACTGCCAGTGCGGACACAGCATTAAATCTCAACGACGCACCTCCATGGAAACAGAGTTCAATACATATGCCCTCCTAATAACCATTGGAAATGTTGATAAGACATGATAGTAAATTATGTATTCTATATAAACTCCTATTACATACACACACTATATATAT
>NW_022752171.1:619237-625517 GCF_011630105.1 Anneissia japonica
AGATGGGTATAAGAGACAGTATATACACTATATATATATATACACCAGTATTAACCATATATTATAGGCCCTACCAGTATTACCATGGGTTAGGCATCAGGCTTTTACCTGTCTCACCGAAAATGCACTGGTAGTGTTTCACAGACTTTACTAGTAGGCCTACAGTTACTGAATGACGATTGTTTTGCAAACATCATATTATAAGTCGCCATGACAACAACAGCAGGCCTACTAGCCGAGTCACAACAAGATTCACGTGGTCAGCTCTATGGATTTTATACTATTAGACTAGATTATTGTCTTCTAAATAAGTCATCTTCGATAACAAAACAGGTTTTAAAATTCCGTTTAAGTTACGAAATCAGCTGTTTGTGATTTTATAAATGAACCCGTCTGTTACTCTGTCCTTTATCTCTTTATCTCATAATCCAACGCATAAAAACTATTCAATTTTTTTATATTTTCATTTTGTATCTCCATAAGCAGTTTCTTCCGATATTTTGTACCCAGTTGTGACGTAATACGATGGTGGTTGTGGGCGTTTTATTTTTGGGATTGCCGGCATTGGGAATGTATTAAGGGATAAAAAGTCGCAACAATGAGAAGAGCCGCAGTGTTGTATACAGATTGGAAATATTTATATTTCCGTCTAGAAATGTTTATTTGCAGCTGCTTCACAAACGTTCTTCCTTACATTAATTTCTTACTCGCGGCTCAACTGAGTTTTATTCTAAGTTGCCCGGTAGGACTTAATCCTGGTTCTATTGGCAGCCTGTTGTACAATTATTTAATTGTTTTCCTTTTGGTAAAAGCTATTGCATCTCTCATCTGGAGAATCACCGATAACAAGTGCCCAATACGCGCGAGCTTTCGGCGTAGCCTTCACCCGAGAGTGTCACTTGACAGATGGAAATGTATTTTCAAATACGACCCGTTGACAGTCATCTCCTGTGTACTATTTAGTATATTAGATATACAGTCATGGACCTATCACTTTGGGGCGTGTAATTTTCAATGGTGACCAATTTTTTGTTTGTTTTTGTTTTTTGACTGTGTAAATCGGAAGTTCGTCGACCGGGAAAGTACTGTAGATCTGTCAGTCTGATTAGACTATTTGTTCTCAGGGGCGGGTTAAAGGGTGGGGGCAGCCGGCCCGCGTACCCCTAAAATTAAAAAAAAAGGCCATCTAGAGGTGCCATAAGCGCTTTTTTTTTAGAGACACATACAACCACTCTTCAGCTGGAATGTGCTTTAGCCAAATCTTGTAGGTATGATACGCCCATTATTACATGCACAATGCGTACACTAATGTCACTTTAAAACGCATTGCATTATTTAGTCTGCTATGCTACATTAATTTATATACAATTCAATTATAACCCGTATACCATTTTGTTATCATTTCAGGTATGGTTCCAAAACCGTCGATCGAAGGAACGACGAATGAAACAATTAAGTGCATTAGGAGCCAGGCGTCACCCATATTTTCGTAATCCACGACGTGGAATCCGTGGGCTACGGCCGGGAATAAACGGACCCTACGACATAGAAAATAACCCAGAAATGATGCATAATCATTTTAATTTTGCAGATCCAGGTAAGATAATGTTCAGCAACCTTAGAAATTTGGCAATTCTCACGATTTGACGTCATGGTAGATTTCAAGCCCGCACACATCATTCTATCACTTTTGAAAACATAACATCGTGAATTCCACCCAATTATTGGCTGCGAATGTAGCTAACGAATAAGACTACGAATGGGCAAAATTACATGCCACTTCCCAATGGAATTGGCTTACGGATAATAATAATAAATTAATTTTAAGCAAAATAGACCGACCTATTAATTAACGCTCTTGGAGCGCGGGTTCGCTTTGGTTGTCAGAAAACCCCTTTCCAAGACTGAACGCATGACATTTGGATTAGAAGATGGGCATATAAACCACAGATCCATATATCAATATCTTATATCAATAACTTGGACATGGAAGTGATATTGGAATGTAATGATAGGCTATTTAATTTTGTCGATCGCATGTTACATGGATATGCAAACGTCGCTAGGGAGTTTCATGACTTTTTAATAGATCAGGCCAGGCCTACGCCTGATAGTTTATTCCGTCTCTGTACCATTTTATTGTAAAGATTCACGCGTTCTTTAACGAATCGGGTGTGCTTAGTCCTTTGTGTGCGATTGCGCGGGAGCCATCGAATCACATTTTTTTTTTCAATAAAAAAAAAATACATACGATAGGCCTACCAGAGCAGTTGTTTAACTTACCGGAGAAAACAGTATTTGCAAACGCCACAAAATCCTAAAACACTGTTTAATTAGCTCAAGTTTTTATTGTAAACGATAAAGAGAAGTCTACGAGAGTGTATATAATATACACCCACATATACAGTATGTTGTATAATAGGTTTGTACAGACCTTTATTTAGGAGTTGTGACATTACTAATCTGTAAACAGATATGATATGGGCCTAATCCAAATGAACACAGATTAAAGACATTGTACTGTAGAGCAAAATTAGGGGATAATAATATTTATAAACCGAAAAAAGAAAAATTGCGAAGTTAGTTGAATGATGCCGCAATTACGATTGCCTACAATGTACCTCTTATCGTGTACGAATTAATCTCGTGTATTTTACAGCATCCGATGGTGTTAAGGAGTAACTATCGTTTTTATTGCTAATTATATCGAACATTAACGTAATCCAGTACCGTTTCAGTTACCTCTGAATGTAACCTTTATGGGTCAATGAATTTGGGCAGAAAGATGTTGATGAGGAATTTTCGAACAACTGTGAAAATACAAGAACGTTGTTGGCCGTCGTCCTGCCGAGAGCCTAGGCGCCGTTCGCGACCTAACTGTCACTGATTCCCCGCACTTCTTAGGAACCCCTACCTAAGAGGTGACAACCCTGGTGATCAGAAAGTACGTTGCCACAAGGGCAACGTCACGTTGACGTCATCAATTTTTAACACATGCGTAGTAACTATCCATGTGCGCCAACTGCAAGCGAATACTGTATAAATACAGTGTCGTATGATACGAGTCGTATCGTATTCGTATCGTTTGATACAGTGTTTCCTTTCGACTGATCATTATTGATAATATGTAATCAATGGTTATGCTCATCACGTGTATCTACATCTTCGTATCACATCATGGCTCTGTGCTGATTTAGTCATTAAGTGACCTAAATAAAGTAGGCATGCTACGATTGTAGTCAAAATGAAAATAACATGATATTCGCTACAGTTTCGTTTCTAGATATATCAACATTTTTTTAACCTTTATTATACATAGCTATTGATTGCTATGTATTTTTCGTTTAATCTGATTTTTTTTAAATAAAAATTTAACGATGGGTTTTAAGCGTAGGCCTACTAAACTCTGGTCATATTATCACACACCTTTTCAGTATTGCTAATTAGGAATATACAACGTACGGTAGTTTGCTGCATAGCCTATAATAGGACATGTCGGTGTGAGAATCACTCCAATTTTGAATTTTATCAACACCTTGTTCACGTTAGTGATGAACCCTTACCTTGATTGCACTTTGACCATTAATGCGATTCTTGCGAATTTGCCTAAATAATTCATCTTACTATGCTCGTCTGCTGAAATGAGCACGCTATCCTTCTATTGGTTGTTATGCAGCACGTGACATTTATATACTGTAGGCCTGTCTATATCGCATCCAACGACAGTGTGTCCTGCACGCGCGTGCGGGTAAGGAGGCCATTAGAGAACCACTACTGTAGGCATACTGTACGTTGGTGCGCAGTTGGCGCTATCAATAGGTCCATGGTTGGCTTGTACTTAGCAGGCCTATACCCTGATAGGAAGTCGAGGGCCACTATATGACCACTAGTACTTGAGCGTACCGATCGGACGTTATCATTGTGTCGGCAACTTGACGTTAATCGTGGTGATTACGGACACGGATGTTTTTAATTTTCCAACAACATATCTTGTCCATGCGAAAGCGTAATCAAATAGATGTGTAGCAAAAATTGATGATCATCTAAGTCGAATGAAATTTAGTTTCCATAAAAGCGCTACACGCTATCGCCAATAATTTTCGGCGACGCTGATTAGTCAGTCGATCGGGGCATCTTCCCGATTTCGTCGGGGCAGCTCCTGCAGTGCGACGATCGCAGGTAAAACGCTAAAGGGAAAGTGTTTCGATTTTATGCAAACCAGGCTTAAATTTGTACTAACGTCTTCGTTCGCACTGTAAAGCAAATCCATCGCTCGCTGCTCTGCGACCGAAATGCAAATATATATATCGTCTTCCATGCTCGTTAAAGCACGCACTATGCCACACTTTTCTGAAAACCAGGGAATTGTCCCTCTTGCAAACATAACAATTTCTACTATTTTGTTCATCACTGCCATTGACAGGGTGGATATTGGAGCCTAGCGTCAACGTTTTTTGGGTTTATTTTTAGTATAGGCCTACTGCATGTAATTTACCACCAGAAAAAAAGACTCCTACTTAAAATAAGTTTCCGGACTTTAGTAGGTTATCCTTGGGTGACGTTTCACACTATATAAAACCATGGAGGTATAAAGAAAAAACTAACCAAATGCAAATATATCCGCTATCTACCTTTTCGCGCACGTCATCATGTCAACTATTTTCAATAGGCATATTAGATAATTTCGTAGCTGGCATTGTCATATTTAAAGCAAAACCTTAGGGTTATTGTATTTCGTTTTTATCTAATGGTAGGCCAATATTGTGTGTAATTGTAATTCTCTTAATTTAATTATTTCAACAATGCTTGGTACAATGTACATAACACCGAAGGCAGTCGAAACTCGTTCATTATGCCAATAGGCAAATAGGATTATAGGTTGATTTCTATGGATTTTCAAATAGCCAGTCGTTGATTAGTGTCTGGATGCTGCCCCAAACAAGGCTATTGAATTTAAATTTCGACTTTTCCGCTTTGTAAGTGATTCGGGAGGGGTAATTGGCAACGATTTAGCATAGTAAATTGTGTAAGTATGCTTTGATTGTCGGCACTTTAACCTAATTCTACGTTTCTTTGCGGGATGTTTAAAGCCTGACAAAGAATGATACATACTATTGTTGATTTTAAAATAGAGAAAGTAAATGGCGCACACACTTCAAAAAGGATTCAAGCCCTAATCCTTCGATTTTGTTCTAGAGGTAATTATCTTTATCTGCACCAGAATTCACGCTTTTCGTATTCTATGTCAGGCTCTGCCTTGGAGATTTGAACCGGCCGACCTTAGCCCTTTACAGTCCTTTCATCGCCATCTATCTCTCTTTAAAGGTTTTTTTCCTTAATCTCTGCCTATATTTTCACAAGCGGCATGCTTTCATGTAGACGGCGGAGAAAAGATGTACTTTAGGACAAAAGAACAATAGACAAAAGTTTTGGCTGAGCGTCTTGCAGCCACTGGGGCGTTTGTCTACTGGCCATTGCATGCAGAGCTACTCTTACTAACCGATTTTTTTACGTTTTAAAATAATTAATGCAAAACATGTGCAGCTTGTGGAGAAAAGGGTTGGATGGAAAACACCCACTCAATCACGTTTTTTTTTATTCCAAAGTTTGTGGTTAACCGCAAGTGTTAAGATATCATAGGCCTATACATTTAATGTTGAAACAATACCTGCTGCCTATGCTGTGTTCTGCGCCCTATATTCGTGTGTACATCTGCCCCCTGATATTGCCAGGCGCCGATTCATCTATCTATCTAGTTACTTTGATATCTATAGCCGTCTATTTATCCGACTTTTCCAGCTCCAGATTTCTCTGCAGTGCTTGTCAATTTACATGTCTGTCGAAGTTCAGTTGTTGATAATATAATAAAAAATATGATAGGCCTATATTGTGTAGCATCAACTCGGCATATCGGTGGACCACTACAACGCACACATAGAGATTTACGGTACTTAAGGAATGGAAAAAAATATATATTTATTCTCCGAAATACCCAATAATTTTCGAACTCTTCAGTTTTTCCATAGATTACTTGACACATTTGAGATATTTTCCTGAGAATATTTTACAGAAACTTGTAATAATGGAAACACAGTTCTGCTTCCTCTTAAATGTGACGAATTCGTAATCCATACTACTTTGGTTTGCATATCAAGTCGTTTATTGAGACAGAACGCTTTTTAACAGGTCTGTTTCCCGATGAGTCAGATGTTTATTTTCTTATTTACATAGATATGTGTGAAATTAGGGCAGATTTATGTTATGAGAGGCTGCAAGGCAA
>NW_022752171.1:625651-665740 GCF_011630105.1 Anneissia japonica
GTATTGCATATATATGAATATACTTTATTAATACACTTTCCTGTAAGTCGTAGGTTTCTGTCTGTTCAGTGTGAAGTTAAAATAAATTAGTAATTGAATAAACATCCCAAAGCACTATTTTGGCTTATTTTTCCGTACTAACGGGGCCTTTACTTAGTTTACAATACAAGTATGCCCGGGGCTGGCCTACTAACTTTTTTATTTTTTTTTTTGGTTTACTTTCTACGAAATATCAAATGCAATGCAAGACATAAATATAAATATATGTTTTCACAAATTACGATTGTTAATTTCTAGAAGTGCTTTTATTTCCATTAATTATGGTAGTATTAATGAGGGAGAAGTGTGTGACCTTAATAAGCACGGTCTCCGAGCATTTGGCTACATTTGAATATCCGCAAGCACAAACAACGGTTCATGAATGATTATAGGTCTGTGCACTTTTTGATAACCTAGATATTTTTTTGGCCAGTATTACTTACAATATCGTTATATTTCTCAATTTCAGTGATGAGCTCTCTTCATCAATTACATCCTGTTGTATCGTTATTCGTTATTATTTGCCTTGATAGTATTCATAAAGCCTACAATATGACGATTGATATTAAGATAAAAATTTGCTATTTATTAATATATTTAGCATACGATACTATAGCAGAAGTGCCCATAATATTACGATGACATTAGGATTTGAATAAATAAGAACAGAAAAGGGTGTCATAAGATTTTAACCCAGGAATTGGCAGACCGTAATATTAATATTTTCCCCCGAATTTTACAAGCCTGTGTTTTGTAATCGTTGCCTTTGAGATAATTTGTTTTTCCTTCGTTGCATAATACAGAATATTTTTTCAGTAAATTTTTGACCAAAGAAAGTTTATTATAAAGAAATTGATATATCTTTTTATGATGATCTTTCGTCAACAGTAATCTGTGGCATTACATGTATTAGATTTAAACTCCGTTCACGGAGAAGTCATCTGGGCCTTGTGCGGTAGTGTACGAGTCACAAAATGCACGCCGTCGGATCACTGCGAGAACGATTTAAGCCTGGTCGCGTGTGTCAGTACTTATCGAGATTATCAATGTTTATGATTAATTGGCTTATGGTTGTCATAAATGATATCTTACACCATTGCTAACGATCATATACACGGCGAGTGTCGAACGCTGAGAACATTCAACTTCATTAAACAATAACAAGGATTCCTTCTAATGAACGCTTCATATCAGAAATAAACTAGATTTTGAAATCATATTCCAGCTTGTCATTTATCACAGTTACTGAGATTTCATCGACATTCAAATATTTGCAGAACCTCCCCGACGTACTATTTCACGTCCATCAATATTAAAGGATATGTTTTAAAAGTCAATATATTTATTAATAAATCGAGCCATAAAGCTAATTACCTGTACTCACTTTCTGAGATCTACCACCAGTCAAACTATATAGTTATGGGGAGCATGCGTTCAAGATCACTGGCCACAACCAATAAGTATTTTATCTGTTCATGTCCGTTTTTAGACCTTTTGATTATTATTTATCGATTAACATTCCACATAATTAATATTAATATAACTAGGCCTACTTCGTGCTTCTTTACAAGGACTGGTTCTACGATATAATCATTTATAATATTAAATAAATTATAAATATAGGCCTATTATAAATATTGTTGTTTTTAAGGGAGGTTTCAGGTTGTATTATTGTCGTGGGCAGTATTAGCAGCTGATCTACATTATTTAACTTTTTTTCTTTTACATTGCCCTCTAAGTTATTAAAAGGCACGGATTGCCGTCGGTATGTTCAAAGAAACGAAGGTGGTCTATGTAAATCTTCCTCAGGGGGACTTTCCATCGTCACTATAACATGTCTAGAATCAACGCAACTGGATTAGCTGTCTCTTGTTGTCAACAGGCTCATGTTATGAACAACTTTATTGTTAACCCATCACCGGATAAATCTACAATTTTTTAATGTTTTGTCCCGTAACGTTGATGAATAGTTAGGCCAACTGAATTTATGTAACTACAGTATATTCAGAATATCTCATAATTATACCAGTCATATAGGCCTACTCTTGTTCTTTTTTATTGTCCCTTTCTCTCAACCTGTCCCAACAAATTTTGATATATTACAACACATCACCGGATATAACTTATGTTTTGTCCTACTGAATTGATGTAATACTATATAAGCATACACCATTCGTACACTTGTTCATTTTTATTGCTCTTTCCTATCAATCTGTCCAAAAAATGTACCATATTAATACTAGCGTATGTTTTTTTGCTAGAATCAGCGGACAAGGATTCATCAAACTTTGTCACTTAGGACTAAAGGCTCTGTTCACTCTAATGTATCAAAGTTTTATGTGACAAATATCTGTAACTGTACCCATATTATAATCGCATGATGAGTAAATCACATTTTACACATAAAAATAGAGCTTAAGATATATTTAGTCACCTGATCAAACAAATTTTATGTTTTTCGAAGTTTATTGAAAGTCCGACAGTAGCTTTATTCAGAGTCTGCTCAAAAATTGTCAGGATAATCAAGTTGCTATCGTTACACAGAGTTCAACTGAACTAAGGGAATTATACTGGTAGACCAACTTTTTCATAGGTTAGACTTATACTGAACGAACTGAACGATGTAAAATTATGAAGGGAGTGATTTGATTAGAAAGGGATAGAAAGACAAGAGCTTAAATGCAGAGGTGGATTTAATTAAATTTATACAAATAAATAAACAACTACTGATATGATTATGGGGACGTTAATGATTTGACCCAATTTTTAATCTATAGTTAATACTTACAAGGGATTTTTTTGAAAAACAAAATCGTCTACATAGTTTTATTTGCGATTTTTTTTTTCTTTTTGGTTTTTTTTTTTTCTTGCTATTTTTTTAATACCACTTATGATTCTCATGCTGAGACAATCAATTTTCTTAGCTTGCCCTTTGCCCTTTTGGCCTGGGGCACGGCATCGTGTCTGGTTCTATGTATCTCACTAGGATAACTCTTTTCTTTGTTGTTACAGACTCCGGGAACCCTACAGACTACTACGGCGCTCAAGGTTACTACGACTTTTATCCCGGGCAACAGCCGCCTGGTGGCGAGCCTCAGCAGGCTGAAATGGCACCGTATATCCCACCTGTATCGCAAAATAATCCTCTAACAAGTATAGAACAACCCATGCATCAACAAGGTAATATGCACCAGGATGTGCCATATATGCATCACCATAGAGACCTTAGCCCTAGTCCAGAACCTGTACCGCTGCCTGGTACAGGGGACATGTTCCGATCTCCAGATCGCTTCAGTCACGGACCGAGAGGGGGCGCTATGCATGGAATACCGAATGGTTTTCGAGGACTGCCACATCATCCTGAACACACGGAAGGGACAGTTTGGTGATAATTTAAAACTAGTGCCTTTGGGAAATAAATTTCTTTCTCATTTGCATTCAAGAAGAATCTGATCGACGAACTTAAATGACGCAATTTGAGTTTATCTGGTGATGCAAGTGGATCGCTCAAACAAATTTTGTTAAAGATGGTTGAGTAAAAACGAGACGCTTGGAGGGCGGTGTGGCGCGGCATAGGCCTAGACTTTCCAATATAAATATTCTATAATATGACGAATGTTTTAAAATCAATTCGTTCATTTATTGAAATAAAAGACTTGATTACTGATCGAGAAGTTAATATGAGTTGGCCTGCAAGGCATGATGTCATGGGTGATATTGCCTACACTCTACAGGGGTGGTGTTCAATGATCTGTGAGCCTATTTAATAGGGAGAAACTCCCTGATAAATACAACTATAGAGTATCGTTTTGTGCATAATATCTTCAGTGTTAGTGTAGCAAAAATTTATGTCAACTGTTGAAGGTGATGTTCTGTAATTATAATGATGATAATGTTGTATTTTATAAACTTGTTATTAAGTGCAATGGTGTAATCTTCATAGCTGCGATGTGCTGGATCTTATTGTGTAGTTTAATATGGAATGCTAAAATGCCCTTTTTGGCGTTGCATAGTTTTTATGTTCGTATTATAATAATAATAATATTCATTCCTGTCCGCCCTTTGGGACATGTTTGACCATTCTTCAAAGTGCGAATCTGAACAAATATTTTTAACAGATTGCGCATGCTCAATGGGCTGGGAGATAGGGATATAATTTAAGGTGAGGTGAGACTTATTGTTTTTTTATCACATGATACATGTTACCGAATAAATCCCAAATTATAACAATCAATGGACTTATTCGACTGGTTCATATTTTGAGTACCGTACGAATTTTCGTTGAGTATTATTTTCAATCGACTGGTTCGTAAAATATACTTCATTAACATTGAAAATTAACGTAACCAGAATGCGTTAATCAGCGTTAAATTTCAGAAAATAAAAATTATAATATTCACCCACATTGAAGTCAAAAAATAATTGTAGGCTAACAGAATCCAAAAACTGGATGAAAACTTTTTTTTCGAAAAACCCATACTGCCACAATCCGAAGCAGCATTGATTACGCATCGTGTATCGTGGTAACTATGCAGCCATTTTGTTTTGTCTAGTATTTACAAGTTTTTTATTCGACTGGTCGTCTTCGTTATGTAGAAATTTACCACTGCGCAGGTGGGAGTGGTTTAACGAAGAACGACCTGTCGAATACGGCCAAAGTTTGTGTTGCATTTATTTGATTTCGTTGTTGAGTTTTATCAAGTTGTGTAACGGGAGAATTTGGACAAGGATCCTGGCGGAGAATGGAACAGTATACCAATGCCTATATTAGTCTACTCCAGGGCAGGGGAACAGTGGCGGATCCAAGAGGGACATTTAAATGTGAAGGGTCAAGTCTACGGTAACTCAGCTCCACTATGGTTATGGCCGAAAATGGTGCTTTTTCAGACAAGGTCAGAGTCGCAATACAGGTTGTAGGTAGGCCTTCAACATTGAGCAGTAAACCTCACTGAGCGTATTACGTAACAAATTTTGATCAACGAAACTATATAAGCCAAGTTTTTATTTTTGTTTTGTTAATTATTTTGAAACTTTGTATCCCGGCAAATAGAATGCTGTGGGGTTGGCATTTCCCCTACACCGGTACCCATTAATTGTACACTTGGGTGGAGATATAAACGAAGATACAGTGTCTTTCCCAAGGAGACAAGCGATTTTCACAAAGCGAGGGTAGTCCTGGCCACAACCATTGCGCCAATCGCTTCCACCATAATATGGAAAAATAAAAATTAACTTGGAAGAGGAATTATTGGAGTCGACTTAAAGAGTCATTGATTTCAGATAATTGCCTTTAGATTACAAAAAAAAAAATGACCTAAAAAAATCGCAGAGTCTGACATCCTTCAAGTCTGGACTTACAAACATTTTTATTATCGGAACGGATACCGGCGGCTACAAATGCTCGATATTATTATTATTTATTACCGGTGCATAATTATAATCAATTGATTCCATCCCCTTTCATTGTTGTCCTTCCAAAATTATCGTTTCCTAAACAACCACTGGGGCCCATACTGTACTGGACCGTATTTCATGTCCACACGTCATATGGAAAACAAAAATTGTTTTGTTGCCCAAACACAATTGCATTTGGAAATTTGAGTCAACCGGTCGGTCGGTCGCACTTTTTACGCCTACTCTAGGGTTCATTATCAACCGTTACTTACCCCATGTATTTTTGTTGGCAAAATAGTACTCTCACTGCTAACATGATTTAAGTATCAAATTTAATAACTAAAGGTTAAAAAGTTGCCACTCGATTGTCGAATAATATATTTGGGGCTCGAGCTCCTTGGTTAAAACAAAATTGGAAAAACCGACCCTTGATTTACATTTGCACTATTGAGGCTTGGTCGGGCTTCAGCAACACAGAGTTTGTTATTGGCCTAATGTGGTCTGGCGAACATAGCATAGGCCTACTTACTTTCTATCACAGAACATTTGTATCTGGGATTGTTACTAAATTATATTGCTTCCCCTTTCGCTCATTTATAATTATGTTTCTTTAACCTTCCGTTTCTTCCTTTTAGGCCTACACATAATTATTTCCTCCTTTCATCGGATTGTTGTAGGGCTATAAAAGCTTATCTCACCAAATTTATCAGTCAAAAACCCCTCCGTAGATATTATTAAAGGCATCAGTGAATGGCAGATGACGTTGAATAGGCCAGTATTCCAAAAGCTGGTAAGCCGTTGAGTAATGTGGATAGTTGTGATACCCTATTGAAACACGGCAGAGATTGCCCGGAGGTGATAGTCTAAATATTTCATGTTCCTTATGATACCTAGCTTTAGCTTCCGACAGATTAGGCAGCTTCAAAGGCAACCTAAAGAAGCGTGAACCATGCCAGAAATAGTCAGATTCCACTATACAAAGAATGCTGTTTTTCCACTCAAGTTGTGGCTAAACTTGTTGTTTGCAGTAAAGAACAAACGATATCTGTTAGCCTGGAAATGTTTTTCAAAGTCTTTGACCGTCCCAAGGACGCCTATAAAATGCTACTTTTTAAAAAGTCAGTGGGCTCTGCAAGTATTTTTTAACACTAACCATGTTTTTGTGTTTTTTTTTTATGTTTATTTTTATGGTTTCTTTCTTTTACCTTGTTATATTATTATGGTTTTGTAAAGGTTCGTTCGTTTCTATAGTGTAAGAAAGCAATTTATATTTTGGTAACAATACACAATAAACTACCGTACACGTACATCTTTTAATCATAAATTATCAATTTTTCAGAAAGAACACGTCAAAATTATAGGCGTAGCATAGATCGGTGGTCCGCTCTTAGAAACTAATGATCCTCTTAGTAGTTTTTGGCAAGAAGGCGGTATTTCCTAAAACCCACAAGTCTACAGCGGATGACCCCTCCGTCCGTTCCCACTTTCAAATAAAGGACACCACATTTGCTGGATTAAAGTATTTTTATTGAGAATATATATTTTTTCCAGTTTAGTATTATACTTCAAATACTCCAATGCAGTGGTGGACGGTTAAGGGCGAGATAAAATAGGTAGACCGAGTAAAAATACATATTTTTATGTAGGCCTAATTAAATCAAGCTGACACAGACACAAAATACTGTACTCGGCTAAGCTTGTCCTAAAATGTATAATTTCCCCCTCTAACCACCCGTTCTCATACAGCCTCCGTATCTTTCTATATATATAAGAGGGTAACTGGTTTTACGGTATACGGATACGGTGTAATATAGGCCTATGAACAAAATATTGAGCATTGAGCTTGAAATTGGCAAAAAAAAATATAATAACATTGAGCCTGGGCAAACTTTTTCGGGTTCTTATAAAATAAGTGAAGTACAGGGTAAGAATGACGACTCGAAAGTCGAGGAATGGACTCAATATCACGGTCCGATTAATCGCTCTTTAAGAAGATAGAAGGTTATGAAGAAATATTCAACGAACTTTCATCATTTGCGATATTGTTAAAAGAATAGGCAATGTATACGCCTATGGCTTGCTGTGTGTGGTCTCCACTTATTGCATGCCTCAATCTGACACAAAATGAACTAATAAACTATAGGCATATACCTATAGAAGAACATAACCGAACGAATTTATTCTCAATAAAAGACCAAAACCAAAATACATCTAACTCACTTGCACAATGCATGCTTAGTATTTTCCTATATTTATGTATCTTTCTTTCACACGTTGCCTTCCTAGGATCATCTTAATATGGTTCTTCGCATTCCCCGTTGAATAAATTCATATCATATTTCTAGCCTCATTATGTAAAACCCTCATTTATATTCAACTGAATCATCTCGTACCTCAATATTTACATATATTAGACGATATCAACGAATATTTAAAGAATTATTTGCCATCAAAAGATTTTTTAAAAATTTATTTTAAATCTACGAATTCATGCGCAAGGTCTCAGAAACACTGTTTTCCATTCATAGTGACACAATTCGTCAGTGTTTTTAACAAACAATACAATGAATTGTTTGTAAGTTGGCTACGTCTGCGTTATTTTTGTCGAAACCACGAGAAAAGTATTTGTGTTTTACTCCCACACACATGTTGTTATTTCACTCATAAACATATGAGTAAACTTATTATAACTTAACTTACTTGTGTATATAAATGATCCATTTTATTACGGATTTAGTAGAACACTTGACTGTTAGTATTCAACTTGGAGATGTTTAATCGAGTCGATTTCTTTTCTTATTGTTCTCTTATTGTACATGATAAATATATGAGAATACATCGGTTTCGTTCTCAGCAATTGTTATCAAAACACCAACACATCGGATGTCTCCTGTTGTTTGCACAGCTCAGCCATAACGTACGTAGCTTCACAATACGCTGAAAAGTGCATTTACCGCACTCCGTAAAAGGCTCCGCTTTTTGTAAGGTGAAGTGTACTACAAGGGCTGAATAGATCCAGCGAAGTGGGTGTCGGCGCCCGGGGCTAACTTCTCTGGTATGTGATCTTCCTGGCCTTACCCTAAGATTGTCATGTTCAATGTTGCAATGAAACGGAAGGATTTCACAGTCAATACAATAGGCTATAAACACCTGTGTGTGTTCGTTGAATGTTGACACGACGAATTAGGATTCGGAAAGGAGAAGAAGTAACGCTTGGTATTGACAGATGAATGGGATTAGGGTAGGGGCGAAGGTCTGTTTTTTCAATGATAACATGTTTCTAGTTGGAAAAACACGAATAGGCCTACCAGAATTAGAGTCGGTACCGACCACTTCAATTTAAAAACCAGAGCGTCAATTTTAGCAAAACCTCAAGCGATTTTATTAAATTTGGTTTTTTTTTTAAATCCCATCGATTCTGTACTAACCTTTTTAATTATTCCCCTTCTTTTAATTTTTATCTGATTTCATAATTCGATACGACAATATCACGTGAGGGCGCCCCTTAAACTTCGTAAATCAGTCCGAGTCAATACAAAGTGTGTAGGACCTACTGATAATATGCAGGTTCTTTTTATTGCTACTTATATCTATAACATGATCTTTAATTTTGAAATCTCTGTTAAATACTGTTTATGACGGTGAGTAGGCTTACACACCCGTGAATAAGTAAAAGAAAACATTAAAGAGATGATGAACTTGGTATTTTCTTACCGTTTGTGTGTATTGCTACATTATGCAATCGATGTGGCATTCCGTCCCCTATGCCTACTTAATTTAAGCTATTGACAAATAACTTTTTAATTGACTAAATTCCAATCCATCAATTTCAAATATTGATATTAATCTCGGCAATGTATAATAAAAACAACAATTAATAATGAAACTAAACAGGAAACAAAATAGTAAAGAAATTCACGTCGTAGAAAAATGCCGAGGAGCAGCAAACACAGAATGAACCACAGCCGTTTTAGTCTTTTTCACAGCCAATCAATCAGTCTGATCAATCAATCAATCATCAATTAATTAATCAATCATAAAATATCTGCATCATCATAACCATCCTTACACAACACAAGCCTAATGATCAATCGATCAATCATTAATCAATCGATCAATCAACCAATCAATCAATTAATCAATCAATTAATCAATCAATCGTCAATCAATCAATAGTTTACCTTCAGAGAATTTCAAATGATCACATTAGCATCAAGATCTGAATAATATCATCCTCATAACATAAATATCAACATAGGCCTAACCATCACTCTCGTTATTATTCTCATCAGCGTCGCCATTCGATCCATCACGTAAATCACCATGATTATTACATGATCATATTATTTATGATATCATAATTAATAATTATTGTAAATAATTTAGATTTCTGATACCGGTATGCCTATAGGCCTCACCTTGACCGCATTCTTAATATCATTTAACATCTTGACATTACAACAACATTCATAACGGAAACTGCGCCGACATCACTTCAAGACAAAAATCGAAACAATCCAACATATTTATGTGAGATTTGTAGGCCAGATTTGTGGGTTGACACGGGACACCGAGCCACCCTGTTGGGCGCATGGCCGCTATCTCAGCGTCAGACATCAAATTTAGAACGCGATTCGACATGACAGGCTGGTCATGTATGTTATCCAACACATATGTCGAGTGGCTGATCACGTGGCATATACACACCGAGGTGCCCTGCACTTTCTGTGACGGCGGCGGTGTCTTCAAATGCACTCAGTCAGCAGTTTCTTGGAACATGTGCCAAACCTTTGGCAAGTTGTCACTGGAGAAGAGTTTAAAGTTTTTGTCAAGATGGTGCCGCGTTTCCGTATCCGAGGAATGCCATATGCCAATCATTTTTATTAGTTTTATTATATTCTTTTATTATCATAACCACCTCAATTACCAACACAATCATCTTAATCCATATAGGCCTATCATGATAGTTGATAATCGGCTATTTTTACTATTAACATCATCATTATCATCAATATATCAATTATTAGTACCATTTATTTATTTATTAGCGTCAAAATGTGTTTTTGGATCATCACGTGCCCCTTACTCCTTCTTATCGTCACATCATTATCATTCTGGGCATCTTCACATATTGACCTTTGATTTAATATTTCTGTTTGACTTTTATATAATTTTGCTTACGGTCACAATGCTCAAATAAAAAACAAGACCACATGACTGAGTTTGGGTATTATCTATTTGAAAACTCGATTGCTCTGATCATGCTGCTCTGATCAAACTCACTAGGCGCAAATACGCCCTTCATAGATTTTATATGAAAATAATGACGTAACTTATGGGATATTAATTTCTATATGTAATTGACTTTTAGCCTAATTCTGTTTTATCTGTAAGTTTTGAAGTTAATATTGCGCTAATTCAGTTTTTGTTGTGATTGCGATATAGTTGTGAATGAAATGAATGATTGAAATGAATGAATGAATGAATGAATGAATTAATTAATTAATTAATTAATGAACGAATGAACGAACAAACGAACGAACGAACGAACGAATGAATGAAATGAAATGAATTATTGGGAAACACAAGCATGAGCAGTAAGTTTTCCGAGAATATTGTTATGTAGACGTCTCGATCGTCTGAATAGGTTGACTTTACTTTGTTAAATTTGGAATTAAATGCAGAAAAATCGGAGAATGAAAGACCTTATTAATTACATCAACATGTGAAAGGTTTTGAAGATAAAGGTGTATTGTACAGTATTTGTCTGTAATCATGTGTGTATACACACAATGTTCACGCGACGTGGTGCGATAAGCGTCAACATTACAGTAGCTATATTAAGCAACTTGACACGCGGTTAAAGCATTATTATCGAACGCGTTAATGTGTAATGATACGTAACTCACGACCGCACGCATGTTTAGTGATGAAGATTGTAGGCTACGTACAATTGGTCATCGAATACAAACGATATGTTACCGTTTTGTTGCTTTGTTGAAAAACATACTCTTATTTGATTATTATTAATATTATTATTATTATTATTATTATTATTATTATTGCTATTATTATTATTATTATTATTATTATTATTATT
The DNA here is from genome assembly GCF_011630105.1 of Anneissia japonica. Classification (NCBI taxonomy): domain Eukaryota; kingdom Metazoa; phylum Echinodermata; class Crinoidea; order Comatulida; family Comatulidae; genus Anneissia; species Anneissia japonica. The sequence continues at coordinate 637,185 of NW_022752171.1, forward strand.
ATTATTATTATTATTATTATTATTATTATTATTATTATTATTCTCAACGTCACAGACCTTACGTATATCACCATTACTGTCTTCGTCGTCGTCGTCGTCGTCATCAACATCATAATCGTTTACCATCTTCACCATCATCATCGTCATCATCACCACCACCATCTTCAACATCATCAGTCAGTATCACATTTTGGTACCTTCTTTTCCTTCTATATTTTCTTCTTCTCCTCCTCCTTTTCTTCTTCCTCTTTTTTCTCTTTCTTTTCTTTTTCCTCTTCTCCATTCCTCTTCTTCCTACTTTTGCTCTACTTTATATCATCATTGATCTCTGCGTTGCTGTACGCATGTTGTATTAAGTAACATTTCCCTAAAAACTGATGCCATTGCCATTTTGATCATAAACAAAACACTCAATATATTATTTTAAGACATAAACTTTGTTCATTAATGATACGCGCAAATTATTCCTTGATTTCACGAATTTCTTGGTTGTCGTGCTACGTACATCCTGGATACGGTTCGTTAGGTAAAAGTTCGGACTGACTCCAAAAATGAGCTGCATAATAATAAGGTAGATGCCTCATGAATTCTTGAATACACGGTATTCAGCGACTGACTGTCCCATATTAATGTGCTCCTCTGCATCCATAAAACCATTACCTGTACTGATGCTTGGTGTACCATTGCGTCAAGTGTTAATATTCGCAACGTTAGCTTTACAACTGTTGGTTTTCGCACCTAGCGCAGTCCTTGGAGACTTAAGGATATTGCGTACATGTTTCCAAGTGCTTCGAATGTCATTTCATATGTATTTATGTCTCCAATATTCTTTAGAGATTAACAACCATATAATAACATTGATTGGCGAAGTTGCTAGCTTCGCGTCGCGTTTCCTCATCGGACTGACTTCAGCTAGCTTAGCGTGCAGAGTTTATGGGGTTATGGAGAGTGTGACCAAAAACTTCAAAGATGCAACAATGAAAATTAGAGGAGGCTAATTGCTGCCATTAATGTAAATAAGGCCTAAATGAAATTCAACTTTATCCCATTCCACTCCCCTCCCTATCCGTGCTCTATAGATTATAGAATTATTGGTTCTCGAACTTTCTAATGGTGTTTTCCGGCTGGCAAACTCGTTCCTTACTTCCGTCCGCGTACACCAAACTGAATCGTCAAATGCGCTCATCATCCAATGTTACGTATAGGTTGGTTCAGTTCTAAGAATGCTCGTAAGTTTCGTCTTAACTTTAAACTGTCTCCAATCCTGTAAACTTCTCGATGATCGTTTAGTACATATAATTTAACAAAAAATATAATAAATCATAGTCAATCACATACATTATGGTAAAACCGCAGTAGTGGTAGCCGTGTTAGTGTGAACAATTATTAATAGATAATGATGTAATATAAAGGAAAACAAATTAACAACATGAAGCATGCTGCCTTTAAAGTCTCATTATTATGTCTAAGGAGTGGAGTTGCTTCATATTTGAAGTCAGAAAAAATACTGATGTCACATTAATTGAGCTCTGGGATTGGAAAGCATGGAACATTAACCACCAATCTACAGCTTCACTTCATATGAGGTGCATATTGTTAATAAGCGAGAAAAATTAAAACATAAATTTAACAATAAATGCGAGTAACGTTAAATAACAAAAAACAAAACAAAACAAAACAAAAAAAAACATGCACTCTACGCCTACAATCATGGATGTAACTGCATATGCCTTCTAAAGTCAGCTGTGCACCTTTCCGTTATGTCCGTCTCACTTAAAAATTGACCAATTAGAATGTTGTATTTAATACGCGTAGAATACGCGTATGTTCCAAAATCAAGTACGTTTATGCTGTTTGACGTCCCACGCCTTAGCATCAGCATCTAATATATGGGCTGCGACATTAAACTAAGTATAATGTGCCTATGGCTTTTTATAGTATCGGTTTAGAAAATGGCACCATGTGAGAAAAAAAAAACGGTAGTGTTTTATATTATTTGATTCAAGGATTTTGAGACTGTAAGATAGATATGCGAAACCACCAGAGTTCAGCTCTTTCTCCCTAAGTTAAAAGCAACATCATTTTCCACAAAAAAAATATAATGCCTTTGAAAATTTTTAAACTAATCGTATATCAATATCAATTTAAAAATAACAATAATAGTAAGTTGACTCATATCAGGCAAGTAAACGAGGGTTGTATGCGCTAGAACACAAAATGGAATACCACCAATAAGTAACAAAACTTATAGAGAGAGAATGGAGAAAAAAGTTATTGTTAACGCCTCCCAATCCTTCACCTTGTCTGCTTTCGTCCGCGTTCTAGAGGTCAGCCAACTATCATTTGATTTATTTAATGATATATGAATACATATATGATTAGACAAATAATTTGATGGTTGATTCGCAATGACAAGGAGACAACAATCTGCTCATCTACCAGATGAGCGCCGCCTGTTGTCATGGAGAGTTCTCTTCTCCGTCCAGGAGGTTTATGTATGATATTCCTAATGGCGTCATCAATTTCATAGCGATATCAACAACTTTGCTGACGGTTAGGTACCGATAGAAAAAAAAATAGAACTTTGTATGAGTTCCAAATAAATTCAATCAAATATAATAATAATATTAATATTAATAATAATAATAATAATAATAATAATAATAATAATAATAATAATAAAAATAATAATAATAATAATAATAATAATCATAAGTTCAGAATCTTTATTTCCACCTCATACAAAAACACAATTACAATAAGCAAAATAGAAAATAACATCGCCGAGATATGAGTTGGAGTTGGCTAAATAAGTTAGCAGTGCAATGCACAACTATCTTTAAGCTATAGCACCCTGATACAGAAATAGAATTACGTACAGGAAACAATTAAAAATGCACATTATGATATATAAAGAAAAAAAGAAGAACAATAACCATAAATATCAAAAGCAATAGTATAATAATAATAATAATAATAATAATAATAATAATAATAATAATAATAATAATAACAATAATAATAAATAGTAATAATAATAATAATAATAATAATAATAATAATAATAATAATAATAATAATAATAATAATAATAATAATAATAATAACAATAATATGTTAAATAATAAGTTAAATAAGTAAAAAATATATAGAGAGCTATCCTTGTTTTGGTCTACTTTCGTCAGTCAGGTGAAAAAAGTATGATAAGAACAGTCAAGATATTTCCAATTAAAGCGACAGCCCTTCTCAACAGACAATATGCATAAAACCACATTTTTAAATCTTTTTGTTCTAACAAAGCAAAAATTCTATTGACTTAAACTTACATTTAAAATGTCTTGAAATTAACAATTAGAAAAGAAATAAAACCTTGGTTTGATTAGTTGATTGATATTCTCATTCGAATGAATGGACTGGTGTGTCATTAGTCTGTGCCTAACGACGCGTTTAGAAATCAGAAATCATATAGGTAACACTTCATTATAAAGAATTTTGTGTCACGTGACTGGGGACAGCTTCGATTTAATTTAGCACATCAGAAATGAGCTGGTCATGTGATCAATAAAATAGTTAATACATAACGATATAACTTTGATATTTCGAATTCGATTGTGTTTTCTTGCGAATGATCCTGTTTGTATAAACAAATATAATATTCTACGTTATTCAGTTACTGTCCGCTGAATGAAGCTGTCGAGATCTCAGCGGAAGCTACGATAAGCTACACCATAGACTTTGATAAAGTATCTCATACGGTACTAAACTGAAAACAGCAGAGTCCAGTAACAACATCAATGCTATCAAAATTATTATCATCATCATCATCATCATCATCATCACCATAATCGTTAACAGGCATGTAAAATTTAAAAAAAAATAAAATTGAATACACATCGTGTTCTGTATTTAAACTTGTTTACAGACTGGCAAATGACCAATTTGAATTAATTATAAAATTATTTAAAGATCAGTCCGATTTCAAGGGTAGTGAACCCATCAATAAAACGTAATAATTCATTTTTACAACCTCATACAAAAATATCAAGCTTTAGGCAATGTTAATATGCAAACCATGATTTTGGACAAAGAATTGGTCAAGCGCCAAGAGCAAACTTGACCAAGAGCACGAACTTTGTCGAAGGTGGACGAATCCTACAAAGACGATCCGTTGCGGACATTCCATCGTCACGTTGGCGGCTGTTTCTGTTGTCTGTATCCTGGGTTGTTTTGCCCTTTAATTATAACTGGGGTAGAAATGCTTATGCTCAATCTGGCTACGCGACAGCTGAGAGCGCCGAGCACTCTTCGAGGCATCGTTGTTGCACAAATGGCCAAGTCGACAAGCTTGCGCCAGTGACAAGCGCGGCAGCTGTACTACACTCTGCAATGATTTGCCACACACTTTGGTGAAGAAAGATCAAACTTTTTTTGTGAATTTAGCCTGAATGGTACCTTGTCAGCAAAAGCTGTATAGTAACCTGCAGTTCTCTTTATGTCGATTAACGAAAATAATATAATTATTGACATCCGAAACAAAGTATGAATCGAAATTCCTTATCATGAAATCTTACCTACACCGGGTTAAAATTCTACCGCTCATGGAATGGTTTTCAAAAACTTGTAGATCAAAATTTTATGAATTTATTTAATCGAAAATACAGGCCATGCGGTTCATTCTCATGATCCAGATTCCACAGTAGCTTTGAAACGACCGAATGTGTCGAAAGCCATTAAGAATAAAATGTTTGAATCAAAATCGTTACTCTGATTTACCAAGTTTATCGACGTCAAATATTCTCCCACTCTTTATTACAAAAAGGAAATTATGAATAATATTTTATAGATTGCTAGAAGGGGCTCAAATAAAAAAAAAGTTAAAATAGCAATAGCACTAAAAATAGTAAATTTACTAATTATGATGGTGATAATGCAATTGGTATGCAAAGAAATGTGTTTTTGCTTGACAAAAATGTGGCTTATAATTTTGTTGATGTCCAGGTGTAAATATATAGTGGTTCGAGACTTTACAATCTTGTTTTGCTTTAAAATATGTTATGAATACAACATGCTTCCTTAAAATAGTCCAAGGCTATAGAATACAGTTCCGAACCGTGTTTCAAACAGGGCAGTAATCTTTATATAAACATCTCAATCGCTAGTCAGAGCACCAGGAGGTGATGGAAGATGCTTGCGTGACCGGCGACTGCGGTGATACTCCAGTCGTTCGCATGCCTTCCACGGGACTGCTTCTCCTAGCTTTCCAACCTCATTGTACACCCTAACGCAGTAGGAGCGACAATTATCTTCAAAGATATTCACAGCGTAATAACATAGCTGACATATCGCACCGTTTAGGAAGATTGCTCTACAAGGCCTACCTACATCATCCTCACTAACATGATGCGTTCACACAATAAAAAGCTGCGTTCATCACACAATGAAAAGCTGCATTCACATCGGATCCGAACCGAAATTCGGACGGCGTTTCTGATACGCTGAACACCAGCGTCCCTATTTTTATACACGTACTGATCTGAATCTATCACCGCTTCGATGAGAGAATTCGAATTTTCGGATCGGAAAGCCTACCGAAGCGTACAGCGATTCGGAAACGCGGTCTGAATGTGAATTTATGCAACTCCGACATTCACTATCCTTCATTTTCCCGTTAAATACCTATTGTACAATGGTATCAATGAGTAAATTGATTAACCAATCAATCGATCGATAAATAAAATCATTAAGTAGACAGTCAATCATCATGATTGTGTTCATCCACACATCAATTCTTCATCCATCCATTTATTCATCCATCCATCATATTCATCCATCCAACCATCCATCCATCCATTATGGCATCGCCCCTCCATTTATTAAGCGTGTAACCTTTCATTTTCCATCCACTCGCATCCAACCATACATCCATTGATCATTAAGCATGCAGCTATCCACCAGGCATCCATCCATTCATCTATGTCTATTCATTCATCGTCTATCAAGCATTCATTCATTCTGCCACCAATCAAGCATCTTTTTTTCTTTCTCATGGTATATTTATTCAAAAATTACAATACAAAGGTAAAAAGAAATTGCCAAATATAACATTGTAGTAAAAAGAACTAAATTGCTTTATATTTACAAGCAAAAAACAATTCACGATACTTAAAAAGCAGAAAAGCAGGCGTTACATTAAGAAGCATAAGAACAACAATTTACAATAAACATACAAATACTTGAAAAGCAAAAAAGCATAGGCCAATAAAAACATTCATATCCACAAAATATCCATGCACAAACCCTCCATCCATCCATTCATTTATTCATCAATCACCGTCATCCACCAACCCTCTTTTTACTTTTAAAGGGCTGATTAAGATTCACTTCAAATGCAGTGGCGGGATTCGGGTCGAAGGGGTGCAAAAAGCGGCGGTCGCCTCCTCCCCATCCCCACTTCTGAAGCAGTAAAAAATCACTGACTTGTGAAATTATTCAGATAAGAGCTTTAAATGGCTACTAAAAGTCCGTAGCTTCTACCCCCACAATAGTAAGACAATACTGCAAACCCTTCCACTCTCTGACATGGTCCGCCCCCTATCCCGGAGTCTACAAGAGTGGTGAGGTACGGTACCGTACAGTTGGTAAACGATTTAAGCGAGGCGGTCAGTTTAAACCAATTCGTATGAACAACAAGAAATAATTGCTCTTATAGCGCTGAATTAGATTCGGTAATAGATAAGTTTTTTTTCAATTTTTCATCTAAAAGAAATTGTTTATCGAATAATTCGAGTGTTTTCAATGCAGTACAGGTAAAGTGACTATGTGTGTGTCAATAAAGGTAATGATGAACTGGAGGAATTTAGTTTCTTTTATGATCAAAATATTAAAATATTTAGAATACGCATTACAAAGTTTGGGTTAAATGAAACGAAATTGGAAAACACATTAGAAAGTATATGTCGAGTACTAGATTACGTGTATTAGCTACAATAATTGCTGTTATACGATAATTTAAAAAATAAGCACATTGTTCGAGGATATTTGCCATATTTACAATCGAAACTTTAAATATCGCATTATTTATTGAATGCGTGTATATTGGCATTTGACAATACGCGTATATTTGTCTGTAAGCAATTAGCGTCGTTTCTTTCAACATTTAAACTATCCTTAAAGCAAACGTTTAACGTTTCCTTCTACAAACAGCGCCATCTACACAAGTTGAATCATTTCTTTAATGTACTATATCGAGATAATATAAAGTAAGAAATGGATATTAAAACAAACTGAAATATAATGGCAGGCTTGGACTATAATGTAATGAGAAAAAGTCGCCGCCGGCTTCGAGGCATTCATGCCCGGAAATTATTTTAAGCTACCTAAGCCGGTCTATAATGAACATAAATCGATTGTTTTCAATTTACCGATAACTCTCTTAAATAGAATAAACGATGGAGTTAACTTTTGTCAGCAATGCTACGGCAAATATACATTTTGGTATAAAAAAAATGTAAAGGGATGTAGTGTATGGAAAAATGTAATAAGTTGATATTTTTTTAACGACGTTGTTCTTTATGCGAGGAGTACCGTAGTGCAGTAACCTGCTAATCAATCTCCAGCCGGATTCATACTTAAATGTTTTCTTTTAAATGTAAACATTATTACCTCGTAACTTTTTATTGGATGTGAATAAGTGTGTAGCCTTATATACATCCTATGATACGCATGCTAACCGTTAAAAAGAATGTGCACTCGTATAATATCACTTTCAACTTTTTCCGATTAAACTTTCCTTCAAAGAAATTATTCGTGTTCCCAATAGTCACATGATCCAGCCGTTGAGTAATATGTACTCTATGATCCAACAAACATGTTTCGTCGACAGTGAGTGATATAAGCAAGTGAAATCGAATCCGAACAACGCAGTCCATCTCTGGGGAGAGCCGCCTATCATAACCCACTCCCCACAGCGCTCTTACAATCTTCGGTTTCAAGTCTTCAGCTCTTCGGCGCCACTCCCCGGGCGGTGGCATAGGTCACGCCCCTAGGTTAGGCCCCTTGTGATCTTTCACAAGTAGGCATAGAGTCTGAAATATTCTAGGTGTGTGTACGGTTCCCTTGAATCTGTCATGATTTTGGCATTATTTCGTGCGTAGACCATCAGTATCCAACAGGCCCAAGACATGCATGGGATGACGCTAACATTGCAACGTGACCTTGATCGAAATTTCATAATGATGACCTTTGTAGTTATGCAGTCGTTCTATTTATAAAAAAAATAACAATAAAGTAACAAAAAATAATTAAATGTTGTCAATCGTTAGTCATGGCACTGCCATGAATAAACAAATTTAAAAAAACAAACAATCAGTAAATAAAAGTTTAAACTGTATTTATTACAGGTTCAATCAATTCATATGATGCTATTAAAGTAACTATGATATAATAATTATTAGGTCTATTATTGTGTTCCGCATTTTACATCTATGTGACGGATATATAACAAAAATATCAAAACCATTCTTGAACTACCTTATTCATCAATATGACAGACAAATCTTAGCAGATTTGGTTCCTATAATAATTATACATCATGTCACGACATTGCCATTGAAAACAGGAGGTGCCCAGTTATGTTAAGGGGAGAAACCCGTGACTGCATCCTGGTTGGAGCGCTTTTATTCACACTGGCCAGTGGCAGGTTTCTGTTTTACACCGTTTGCGATTTATGCCTTTACATAACATTGTAACATTTGTTCAAGGTATTTAAAATCTTTTCTAAGATACTGTTGTGTCGTTTAAATTAAGCCAGGTTCTAGAGGAGAAAAAAATGTACGTTTGTAGACATGATTTTTGTAAGATACTGAAGAAGCGTTTGAAGAAATATTCGAAATCGACTAATATGCAGCAGTGACAAGGTTGGTTAAGGCGTTTGCGTGTACATCATAACGCCCGTGTTCGAATCTTGTTTGGGACGCATATATTTTTCCTCATCCGTGTACAATGATTGGCTTATTATATAATATAAATGGTATATACCTGCACAACTAATATTTATATGATAAATAACTTATTAAATTAAATTTATACATATAGGCCTATAATAGGCTTATACGTATAAATTGAATTTAGAATATTTATCATATTAATATTAGTTGTGGGCCAAAACTAATAACTTATAAGATAGCACTGTGTTTATATCTACAGGTGGAACGCGTCTAAACGATTGATTCAGGTGCGGTACGCGTGCATTACGTGCAATTAGCAACTCCCCAAGATCATCACGCACCCTCGGGGCAAATCCAACGTTGGTAACATACTCTTCATCCATTATGCCATTTAAAATCTAAATTTGTAGATGGTAAAAGTACTTAAGTTTCAGCACATACGTGGTATCCCTCAGCCGAAAACAAATACTCGTAACTAAATACCTGAATACAGACACAGTATTTCTTAGGCCCTAATAACGATTGTAGCAACCATAGTGGTGTTGTTTTTTCTACCTGATGTTATCGTATTTCTGGCCACCTACTAATATTCATTAGATATTTTATATATTCCATGAAGACGTCAGCATACTAATGGCAGACCCGGATGTTGTTTCAAACTGCAGCTCAGTTATTGAACTGTCTTATTAGGCGTGTATTTTTGTGATTAGGATAGAGGGTTTATTAAGTAAATAAATAAATTATAATATAGATCTATGCTTCATAGTAAGCGTACGTGCGCTTGATAACCGTTGTTGTGCGCATGTCTGACCGAGATTTTTTTTACGATTACGTAAAGATTATGGACTGCGTAGCAATTATTGAGTGTGGGGTGTCATGTGACTGTTTTTGCTACATAAGCCATAATATTATATTTTGCAAATAGACGTAAACATGTTAAATAAAACATACAAAATAGATAACAGGCCTAAAAAACAAATTGAGCATTACATACAATGATGTAGTGTAGTCATTCTGTGAGATTTTTTTTCAATAGGCCTAAAACATGTTTATTGAGTGGATAAATTTGAATGAATCACATTGCATGAAATACGGTATAAATTGCTGTGTGTATAACTAGTCTATTTGCACGATAAAGTTTAGTCATTGTTATACGTGGCTAGAATGTTGTGCATACCGTACTCCCGCGAATAAGCGCCCGGGCGCTTAAAATATTTTTTTTGCACTTTCTGAGGGGCGCTTATTAAAACGGGGCGCTTATTTAAAAACGAGGCGCTTATGAAAACAGAGTGGAAATTGAGGGGGCGCTTATGGAAATCGAGGGGTTCTTATGGGAAATTATTAAATTCAAGAGGCACTTTTTTAATGGAAAGGACATTACGAATGTTGGTTAGGCGGAACAGATAATCCTCCACAGAAAATGGCTTATGACAAGAATGCGTGAATATTTACATAACAGCAAAATAGCAGATGCAATTAGTGGTGGTGGGTTGTGGTTAGCTTGTTGGCCATCTGCCGATTGAGATTAGAAGGATGGCAGGATCGTTGTGTTTTTTCTTGAAAACTCAGATGAGAACAGTGCTAAAGGTCGGAAAAAGAAAATGAGGAGTAGGACAGGCATAGACAAATTATGTGAAAAGAGTAAAGTTGGAAATATACTGTCTGTCCAGGGATCGGAGCTCTCATCTGTCCAAGAGAAATATCCTCATTTTGGTATTGACCTAAGAATGTGTTTCCACTCTGCAGCTCAAATCATGCCAACAACCACAGTCCCAGGATTGATTGGATTATTGACTTGCAAAAAAGAAAATCTTATGATATTATTGAAGGGGCGCTTATCCAAACGGGGCGCTTAAGGAAATTTTCACGTTATATACGGTTATTCGAGAGGGGGCGCTTATTCAAAACGGGGCGCTTATTCGCGCGAGTACGGTAACTGCATTTCTAGATTTCTCTTTGTTTATCACAATATCTGTTCTGCTCCTCTCAAAGAAAATTCATTGCTTCTTTCAATGTTTCCTTGTCGTATTTTCTGTGGCTGATTTTCAACATGATCTATGTATTGAATCATGCACACATTAACTTTAAAGAATCGGTCAAAACGGAAGAAATCTTTTTCCACGTTTCATGTGTCGTATTCGATTTTTATCTTTTGATTTTATCTGGATTTTAGCTATTCCATTGTGTCTATGATATTCATTACAAAAAATTACTTTTTTGATTGGGTCATAATCACCCCCATAAATCACATAGACAATTAATTGTAGTCGTATTTGAATTTGGAATTAAAATAAACAATTATTAACTGCCGTGAGGAAGCAAGATGAAATATGAGATTTTTGCTTGATTAATGGCCATCATTAGTTTGTTTCTTTTGCATGTATAAGGCTGAGCCAGTCCGTTAAGACCATTTTTTTATCTCACGGGAGCTACAAAAATACAAGATTTTTAGTACGACGTGTGGCCGCACGGATACACTATGGAGGGCGCTAGACCATTCTCTTCATGAGCTATTTTTATCATTACTGTATTTTTTATTTGCTTCTTATCTTTAAGCCGGGCACAATACTTCGCTGAAGGTCGTCAGTAGACATGATTAAAAAAAAAACACGCAAGGTGACTCGAGGCGCGCGCAAGGAATTGCATTAACGACAATCCATTGAGACTGCCATCGAAATCAGCAGACGGCGTCGCGTTGTCAAGTGCTCGCAGAGAGCGGAAATAGATTCGTCATAGGCCCAGGGGCGGCGATAGCGGTGGTCCAGGGGGAGAGACCCCCGTCGGCTACCTCTGGAATATCCCCCCGCTTGGATCCCCCTGTCGGGGAATTTCCATCAAGGTCGTCGGGGAAAATTGAAATCCCGACCGCCGAAAGTACCATTTAAGTATGACCTATTAAGATGTCAAATATTAGGGATTAATAAGTGTTTAGTGTGAGCAGTGCTACCGTATGTGCGTGGTGTTGTATACTATCACGATCGTATGGGTTGCGGTGGTAGAGCCAGTTCTCCGACAGCGGGCTGATACCTCCGACAAGTGATTAGCCCCGACAGGGGGTGGGTTGGCTCTTGACTTGCATGGTTCTCTATCAATTTATCCTTTTCAAATAAAGAATATTAGGCCTATAATCAACACTATGGGGGAGGGTGGGTAGGCTTCCCCGATGGGGGTGGGGTGAACCCCTTGTCGGGGAGCTTGGACCCCTCGTCGGGGAATTCCTGGCGCCACCCCTACATCGGCCGAACGACCATCGTAAAGCGCAAATGTGAACCCAGTATTATATTAGGCCCATAAATAATCTGATTGCTTTTTCTATTTGTATTGCAAGGGGCGGGAGAATTTCTATTTATTCAGTCAATAACATATCTTGTTTATTGTATTATATAGGTCCTGGAAATCCAAAATTAGGGCACAAATCGCGAACTCAGCTCTTTTTTTAGGAAACGTATTTATAAGGAATGTCACTACCCCATAATTAAACGTAGGTCGAATGAATCGCAACAGGAGTTGGTGCAATTGAAAAGATTATATCAAACGACTAGTACTTGATCGTAGGAGGAAATGGATGTAGAATAACTGTAATTTACAAGAATAAAGCTCATCTCAACACAGCTGATACGATTAGAAGACACAGGCACATACCCTATATACGTATAGGGTCTGTGGCAGAGGTAACGAACACAGAATTATTACGTTTTATTATATAAGTTAAGCCTATATCCTTTCTGAAGTAGGCCTAGACAAATAGTTCCACAAGCCACGTTATTTTATACTGTACCTACATTGGCATAGCCTTCAGATGTGAAAGTGGATATCATTTGACCATAAGTGGCCCGCTTCCGTTTCGGACAGCGTGATTTAATAATACTGTACGGTAATTTCGGCGGACACAAGTTGTACTGGTCTATGTATGGTTGTATTATAGGTCTACTTTTATACTGCATTACACTGAAGAAACGAGACATGTTTTCCTGTTTAGGATAGGCCTACAGGGGCAGATCGTTTAAATTGGACCAGCATACGGTAGTGGATCACGGTCATCGGAACGTCAAGGGTCGACTTTGGTCTGAGAGGCACTTCAAACACGGAAATATTTTGTCAAGGAAAGGTTTAAATAGTAATTTGCCACTCAGAAAGGCACGGTCCGTGCCTAGGCCTAATAAAATGTAAGTAAAACCTCGCAGTGTTTGTGTTTTGTACTTTCTAATATAGGCCTATGCTATTTGCTTTCATTAATTGTCTTGCCTTTATATTTTTTTTTTTATAGTGACAGCTTATACCAATTGTTTGTAAATGATGGGTAAACTATACTTAAATTTGAACAAGTACGATGGACGAAATAGCTCCGCAATTGACGCCAACGACAGAGCGATCATGCTGCTGCCGTGTCCTGACGAGAACAAACGTACAATGAACGGTTCGTCAAGAAAACGTGACGCGTGCGTGGTGATGCTGAGTGTGCTGGCTTTCCTGGTCGTGTTTGCCTCATCTGTGGCTTTAGTTAACATCGGATTTAAGTTTTTGTTTGGCCTCTTGGGTTAAGGTGAAACTGTTATCTAGGTCTGTCGAGAAAGAATATCGATGCAGTCAGACGCTTGCAATGCTACATTGGTTTTTTTTTTTTTTTTTTTATAGAAAAGTTACTCCAACATTTGCAACGGCCAATCGCAACCAGGCTAGCTGAAGAATGTCTACGAAGAAGTATGAGAGAAATATTGTCGAGCAAAAACTTAAACAGAAATAAAAGCAGGTTGAAGCAAAATAAAATAAACTAACCGATTCAGACATAGCATATTACCTATCAATGAATAAATACATTCAATGCATTATTGTCTATCAATAATGCATTCAAAATTTCACACGTGAGTACATTTAAAAAACCTACATCAACACAGGAAGACTAATAAAGCACTTTCATATGATCCGCATCTACTAGAAAAACAGCATCTGTATTTTCTGTGATATAGCTTTCCAAGAAATAACTCCAACATTATACTTAACAAACAAGGTATTCTAGAATTTACTGATGATCTCATAACACCAATATCCTGCCAGGCCAGTATTATGAGCAACTAAAACATGTATCCTGGGGCGGACGCAGCAGACGGTACGGTCGCACCCCCTGAAGTGTTTTAAAGAAAAAAAATTTAATATACTTTATTGTTGATATAAGCTTATTATTTTTATCATTATGAACATATATTATCGGTAAGATTTTTAAAGTATGAGAGTGCAATTTCCGGGCATCTAGAGGTCCATATTCTCAAAATTGTCTCGCCTCAGCCCCAGTCATGGTGGGGCTGAGGTGATGTGGACTCTCACGCACCCCCCTTACCTCCAAATCTTGCATCCGCCCCAGGTATCAACTGGCACAATGGCTGGCGCGAATAAAACCAGTAGCGAGCATTGTCATAGCCTTTGAAAGTTTTTAAAGAAATATGCACTACTATATTATAATGTTAAGCCTATTTATATGTTTCTTTTATAAATTTTATTTCATCTCATCCAAAAATAGGATAACACTATATAAATACCACGAACAAAACATCTGGTCAGATATTTTTTTTTAATGCAATGGCTAAATAATATTAAAAGAAGTCTCTATAATTCAGGGGCGGATCCAGAATTTTTCAACCGGGGGAGGGGAGCACAACATATTTAGAATAGATAAGTGAGAGCGCTAATTTCAATATGTGCCTTGAAATTTTAAAATTTAGTGGCAAAATGGGGAGGGGTGGGGCACGTTCCCCCTACTGGATCAGCCCCTGTAATTGTAATTTATTAGATAATTTCATTCTTAACTTATCATATATACACTGACAGGAATTTAAACAAATATAGGCCTATATGATAAATCAAACTGGTTTGATCGTGCTCAAACGAAGCCATCACTGAATGACTACATTAGATACAAATATGAACCAAGTTTTGAGTCGTACCTCTTAGACAAATGTAACGTTTCAGAAGCGACTTTTAAGTTTAAAGCTCGATCAAGCTCACTTGATTTAGAAGGTCGCAAAGAAGCCTGGTCAAATTTAAACACAGGCCTCTGTAAATTGACTGTAAAGAAACGTGGATCACTTTGTTTTTGAATGCTGCAAATTTAATAATATTAGAGATGGAATTTTCTAGGAACATAAAAATGAACCTAATAAATACAACCTTGATATATTTTAGGATATGTTTACCTTAAGTTTATCAAATTTTAGGCATCATCTTTTCTTTGATGACCTGTCATCCATAACGAATTTCCACGTATTAAATACGATTTGCTTGAATCTGATTATAATGATGTTGCATTTTTGACAAATATAGTTAAAAATATCTTTATGTCGCATGAGGCGAGTACAAGACGAAACAAAGAAAGCAAACACCGGATTGGATGGAAATTGTCATTTTATTCAATGACGAAAAACAATTTAATATATAGTTTATTCAAAATATGTAATGGGGCAGCCACCCATTGATGTCTCTATAAGCATATGCCCTCCCACGACATAAATTCATTTTTCTTCATTTTTACGAAAAATTTGTTTTATATCGCTTGGATGAGGCGCAATAAACTATACAAGAACCTGTAACGTTATCTTATAGAACACCCGCCGGACTGATGTTGAATCTGTCCTGGCCTGTTTATGTGAGCGCAATCAAATTTGACGTTCTGGTAATTTGAAATGTTTACTGTATCCATGTTTTTGTGTAGCTCGGTGTGTTTTATTTCATTTTTTTTTTAATTTATTGCAAATAAGAATTTTCTATTGCGCACCACACATGCGTCAAGCTTTTTAAAAGATATTGTTGTTATTATTGTTAATTTATTATTGAGATATGCAAAAACGGTAAAACATTATAATAATTTACTTAAAATATTATGTTGTTTTACTACTCATTTTTTAGTTTAAGATTTAGTATAAGTTGTTTTTTGAATAATGTTTGCTTTCCTTTTTATATTTTATATTTATATTGTTCTTGGGTGCACCATCAAAGTGATGGGTGCAGCTGATTTGAAAATGAACCCAATAAATTGTAAATCGTATCGTAACCAAGAAATTAGAATAACCTAACGTGATTATATCGTTTGATCAATCGTGTTTTGTACATACCGCCCTCTTCGGAAGATGTTTTGCAATACCGTACTGTACAGTATGTATCGCTTTCCTAAAAAATGTTATGCTGCTCTTATAACGGGCCTAAAACGTATGTAGGGATTTGTTTTCTGTTGCTACCACCAAATAAAAAGGACACGTTTTCATTTATGCTTTCAACTTACTATGACTTTGACACCTCCAGGTTTAAATAGAAGAATTGTAGACTCAATAAAGCACTGTAGACGCAATGAAAACATATAGACAAATAATAATAACAGTGCTCAAATCGGAACATGTAATAATCGAATCATGCATAGCTCATCAACGAAAGTTGCTTTTATTCTTCAGTTGCATGAAAGAAAGTGTCTCTGGCGGGATTTGAACCTGCAACTTTTCGCTGTCAAGGCGAGTATCACACCCATTAGACCACAGAAACCTATAGGATATCTTGCAGTTCTAACTTCCCCAACCCCATGCACTTTCTCTGATACATACTAAATTTGTCACAAGTTTATGTCTGTGAGTGCCAATTCCGCCCATAGAGGTGCCATAGTTATAAATTTTCTTACCTCAGCCCCAACCATGGTAGGGCTGAGGTGGTATAATTCTCCAACTGTGAAAGTCCCTCCCTAGCCCCTTTATTCCAAATACATGGATCCGCCATTGATATTATTTCATTTATTCGTCGTTAAAACATTTAGAATAACAATGCAAACATGATTAAAAAAAACGAGCACATCTAATATCCCACGATGGAATTGGCGACCGGGACCCAAAAAGTGCCCCTATACTAGTTTCAGAAAGCCACATGTCCTCCGACCCCATTGTTACGCCACTGTGTTCTTATATATTTGAGCACTGTATTTATTGATTTATACATTATTATTATTATGCATAGATAGCAGATATAGGTCCCGGATTCGAATCCCTGTTTGAGCATTTTCTTTTTTTGCACTCGCAGTTCCTCTTCTTTAGCGTTGAAAAATTTATATATATATATATATATAAAGCAAGACGATTTTAGTTGATCTCTTCACGTGTTACCAGGGGCGGATCCAGAGATGTCCAAAAAGGAGGATGGCCGAAAGGGGTTGGGGGGCGAATGTTGGGCCGATCGAGACAACACTGTACTAGGGGGTCCGAAATTTTCCGAAATTTTTGTGTTCTAGACGCCCGAAAATAACATTTGAGGCGTTCTGGGCTATCATTTTTTTTCTTTTTTATATAGAGAGAGAGAGGCCCATATAAAAGCAGATACAAAAAATAAAACGATTGCATACGTTGACATAATGGAGACATACAATTTATTCAATACGAATATTTCATCACGCTTTCCTCATTGTTATGATGAGAAATACAGATAAAAAAGGAAAGTAAGCGAGATAAAACCTAAGATAATATAGGCCTACACCTAATAAGCAACTGAGAAGTAATTAACCGATAAACCAATCAACTGTCGATAACACTTGAAAATGTTGGCAGTAAATGGCCTATGACAAACAACAGAGTAAGATAAACAAATTGTCGGCAATAAACATATATAAATGACATATTGGGTCTAATTAGGCCATCATTTAGGCCTATATCTTTCTTAGTGAAAGAATAACCACTTATGAAGCCTAAAATACCAATTTCAATTGTGTTTAATTTATAGATCACAGGATCACAGGATTTAATATAAATTTTAATCACGAAATCATGAATGTTGGTATACCAACGATTCATTCAAGTAGGTCACCCCTCCATACATTAATTACAGTATAATGGTGCTGAAGTACGGTAGCATAGAGAGAACCCTGGAAGGTTAAGCGGAAATTATGTAAATAAACGCGATAGATCAAAGTTGTATATTATTGTGATTTTAATTCATTGCTCTCTGATGGCCTGTAGCTTCAATTTCTATTCTACAACATCATCAATAATAATTAAAATTCTCTTTAATTCAAATTTAATTTGGAAATCTAATCGGAAGCTAAGATGCCTCACAGTAATGAATTTTTTTAATTGTTCATTTACTATGAAACTGATATTTGAATTATCACGATGTTTTCACCTTTGTTAGTTCATTTAATTAGCTTTGAGCATACAAACGTGGAGTTATGGATAAAAAGTAAGTAATGCTTGAATTCGTGCGGAAGTTTAAATGGGTCAATAACGCCATCGGCTGGTTACGAAGTAAATCGCATCTGACAATGCTGCAGTGATGTCCTACTTACAAACGTTACTTGCAATTACAATTTGTCATCATTGTTGTTTCAATCAGAAATCAAAAGCTTATCAATGTCATGCCTTTTGAAATTTGGTTATTGTCTGTTCACACATACAAACGTCATTGCTCATCCATCATCCACTCTCTATTGTAGATGGATGAAATTATTATTAATGTAAAGATTTGCTTTTGCTATAGTATTTATGGTTATTTTAGGCCTCTGTTACTAATTGAGCTATGAAGAATATGTACTGCACCATGTATTTATTTTCCGAAAGAAAGATGAAAATCAAAAGAAAAATACTATTTCAGCTCGTCATACCTATACATTATATGTTTTGTATAAATTTATCTCTTTCTACGTATTTGCATAAGAATCCTGTAAAAATCAGTGATTGGCCGTACGTAGCCACCGGTACGGTTGATCAGGGGGTACGGTTGATCAGGTTTCAACCTGACCACTTTTTGACAGACCAGAGGTTAATTGATTAGGAATAGGGAAAAGTGCTAAATTCCGCTTGACTCAACCTACTTCCTCTTGGCATAACTCAGGAACCGCAAGTCTGTGAACTCTGGGGTGAACGGGTAATGATAGTATACAGATTAAAAAACAAGGATGCATTTGTTCTTCCGTTGAAATTCAGTGTCTGTGTGGGCTTCGCCTTTACCCAGCAAGTAGGTAAAACTACTTGATTTCCTTACACTTGCCTAGGCCATAAAGGACTATGAAGGAGAGGTTAACATACCGTACTGTTACTAGACTCATCCAGCGTTATCTGCGTTTTCCGCATGCGGTTGTGACACGCTGCGTGTGTGTTAGGTTTTTGTTGGCACCTTAATCGAGTAAAATATACCGAAGGCTTATAGTAGGATGGCGAATTCAAACGATAATGTTCTTCCAAATGAACCTCATCACCCTAAAGCTGATTTTTCATTTCCTA
Source organism: Anneissia japonica (assembly GCF_011630105.1). Classification (NCBI taxonomy): domain Eukaryota; kingdom Metazoa; phylum Echinodermata; class Crinoidea; order Comatulida; family Comatulidae; genus Anneissia; species Anneissia japonica. The sequence continues at coordinate 656,368 of NW_022752171.1, forward strand.
AACGATCATTTGGAAAGGCAAAACCTGTAATGTGCTCAGCACAATCCCAGTGGTTCAGGACCTGGCCATTTTTGCATTATGTTGAGGGGAAAGATGTTGTGTTTTGTCACACATGTGTAGCAGCTGTAAAGCAAGTGAAACTCAAGTTTAGCAACAGTATGGCTAGTGCATTTGTAAGTACAGTACATAAATTTGTGTTTTATATTTAAATTTAATATGATTTTTTTTTTATCAAAAACAAAACACAGACTTGCTATGTTTTAGCAGACTAAACTAATAACAATAATATTTATTTAAAGGTAACAAAGGGCTTTTCTAATTGGAAAGATGCAACGACTACATTTAGAAAGCACCAACAATCAAAAACTCATGGAAAAGCAGTTGAAGTGGTATTAACATTGCCAAAGGCAACCAAGAAAGTCGGAGAGCTACAAAATGGAGCTCACAGTGTGCAAAAAGAAAAGGCAAGGGACATGCTTCTACTGATACTTTCAAGTATCCGTTTTCTTGCCAGACAAGGACTTGCTTTGAGAGGAGATGGCAGTGATGCGTCATCTAATTTAATACAACTACTTACTTTAAGAGCAGACGACCAACCGGATATTCTTCAGTGGATTCATAAAAGTGCTTGCAAACACACATCACCAGAGAATCAAAATGAAATGCTGAAATTAATGGCTCATCAGGTTCTTAGGCAAATCCTACAACAGATCAACAGCTCCCCGTTCTTCACAGTCATGGCTGATGGAAATACTGATAGATCCAATAGAGTGAAACTTACATTGGTAATAAGATGGGTTAACGACAATTTTGTCGTGTCTGAGGAGTGTTTAGGGCTATATTACCTTTCTGCCACTAATGCAAAAAGCATAGTTAATGCCATAAAAGATACAATTACACTCTTCAAGATTCCTCTAACAAAACTTCGTGGGCAATGCTATGATGGATGCAGCAATATGGCAGGAGCAAAAGCTGGGGTAGCAACAATGATACAAAAAATAGAGCCCAGAGCTGTCTTCATGCATTGTTATGGACATGCACTCAACTTTGCAGTCGGTGAGACTATCAAGCAGTCAAAGACTATGAAAGACTGTCTGGATACTTGTTATGAACTGCTGAAATTTATCAAGTTCTCCCCAAAAAGAGAGGCTATGTTGCGTGATTTGAAAGAGGAACTCGTCAGTGATACTCCTAATGTACAAACATTATGCCCTACAAGGTGGACCGTGTGTGCAGGAGATCTTGCCAGTATCCTTGCAAATTATGACAGCATACAGCTCTTATGGGAAGCTGCATTGTGTGCTACACCTGACACTGAGATGAAGGCCCGGATTCGTGGAGTGGAAAGCCAAATGCAAAAGTTTAAATTTTTGTTCGGGCTTGTGTTGTCAGAATTAATTTTACGTCACACTGACAAACTTAGTCAAACCTTACAGCAACCAAATTTATCCAGTGTCGAAGGTCATGAAGTAGCAATGCTAACTATGAAAACACTTCAAGGAATTCAGTCAGATCCTGATGGTTTTAATTTGTTTTGGGAAAGTCTTGAGCTGCTAAGATGCCAACTCGATGTTGATGAACCACATCTTGAAAGAAAAAGGAAAGCTCCCAGGTGGTTCGAAGAAGTCAGTGCTCCTGGTGAGTTTCCTGTATCTGTTAAGGATGAATACAGACGTGTGTATTTTGAAGCATTTGATCATGCCCTAAATAGCATCCAAAGCAGATTTGACCAGAAAGGGTTTAAGACCTTCTCGAAGGTCGAGCAACTTTTGTTTAAAGCATGTGTCGGGGAGTGCTTCAGTCATGAATTGGATGAAGTATGCACATTCTTTTATGATGATTTTGACAAAGACGAGTTGAAAGCAGAACTGATTACTCTCCATCAACTCTACGATTCAACTGTAGGAAAGGAAGCCCCATCCATTAATAACATAAGGAAAACAATGTTAACCTTATCTAGCTCTCAAATGATGTTGATTAAAACGGCATCCCGCCTGTTTCAGTTATTATTGATCCTCCCTGCTACAAATACTACATCTGAGCTTTCATTCAGTTCCCTCAGACGTATCAAGTCCTATCTGAGCTGCACAATGGAACAGGACCGGTTAAATCATTTGATGATTCTACATAACCATCAAGATCTCTGTGATTCGCTGGATTTAAAGACTATTGCCAATGAGTATATAGCAAAAAATGAAACCAGGAAAAATGTATTTGCTACATTTAAATAATCGGAAAATGTAGCCTACGTACACTAAAGATAGGCATGTTGTACCAGGCTCCATATTTTTACCCAGTGTAGTATACTGTCATTGTTCAGCATTTTAATTTCTTTACTAAATTGCTTAGTCAATTGACAAGGAACAAAGTATGCCTTCATCTGTATATTTATTCCTGGTAGTTGTAGTATATGCAACATTATTCCTATAAATAAATATACACTGTAAATAGGCTTTCCATTTAAGCACATCCCTTAAATACATAAAGTATCGATTGAAAGTGTACCATATAGTACTGTATTAGCAATATTATTTTTCGTTCATAGGATTAATCTTACATTTTTGTCAATGTCAAAAGGCCTAATACTAAAATAACAACAATGCTGTGAGTAACAATCTTCTCTTGAGTAAACCTGCCTGTTTTGAATTCGAAGTGTTTTATTATTTTGCTTCATTAGCGCTAATGGTAGTTTAAAACATATTTTTATAAACAAAATTAATTAACTATTTATTAGATTACTATTACAAAACATTGAACTTGGTCTATACAATGTAAAAATAGCTTTTTCCCCCCAGGGCAGCCTCAGTGCTCGCTTCGCTAACAACCTGACCACTTCAATTTTCGTGGCTACGGCCCTGATTAGTTGCTCTATAATCATTGGCCAAGTTGGTTACAAGCGTCTGCATAGACAGCAGAATGTTCTGGGTTCGAATCTTGATTGGGGAAAACATATTTTTACAATCGCAGATTCCTCTTCACCTTAAATCTGAGATTTAAATCCGAATGAAAGCAACCAAGAGCTAGTCCTGTTCAACTACACAAAGCCTAAATAAATGAAAAAGATCAGTTGTTTCTCAATGAAGCCTCAGTGGACAGTTGTTGAGAGGCGCGGCGTCTTCATAGACAGAGAAGTTCCTGGGTTCGTATCCCGGTTGTAGGAACTTTTTTTACAACTGGCCATCGTTTGCTCATTGATTCAATAAATATAACCCAGAGGTAAGGAACTAGGAAGTACGCTTGCATGCGTTTGGTGTGTCGTAGTTTTGTGGGACCGGAAATAGTGTGCAGTCGGTTGGTTGTTACGATGCCCGATTGACCTCAGAGTACAGCAACATCAAAATAATCATGTAATATGTATGCAAAATGTGTACGATTAAAACCCGGGGTGGGTCGGGTACCGAAATGACCATTGTACATTTTAAGTGCTGCAGTTACTTCATACATAATTGCGATGATATAGAGCCAATTACATCAAGTTCGGTCTCGTGGGCAAATTGAATGCAATTGCCCTTTATGTATACAAGGGACGGAAATAATAATGTACATAACAATATATGCCAGTAGTGATGCCTACGATGATGTTATTTCTTACGATCATTTAAACCACTGTAGGCCTACTGTTGCAGAGTTTTGTACTTTTGCAGCACATTAATACACTGTATAGTGAAGTACAGATATAGTTTGGAATGATTGAATAGGCATTCTGGTATTCGGGTACAATGTATTTTTGTATTGTATGGATTTATTTTGCAAACAAAATAGAATATCTGTATAATCATTAATAGTTGTACAGTAGAGTATATTGCCTTAGTATATTTAACCGTGACCATACGCACAAATTGCAGGGTCTGTATCATGTTCTTCCGACTTGACGTGTATGCCATAAAATATGTAAACATAAAACAAATGCAGCAGAAGTGCAGGGCTGACAAAAAATGGACACAAAATGCCCATTTCAGGTACATGTTGATAATAAAGATAAAAGTCGGGAGTAATTGGGGGAATGTGAGAAGCAGCAATGTTGGAAATGCAAACTAGGTGTTGATGTGAATGTGATGACAGGACCTTTACCATGTAATTATTATCACTGTCATAAATGAATATTTGACAGCACTATACATGTTCAGTGATTTACACCTGGTCATTACATAACATATTGTTCTGTTCTATGTTTTTAAATGATTAAGTATCATAGACCAATTGCGACTGGAACGTACCAACCTATTGATAGAGTGAGCCAGATATTGTAATTTTAATATTGTATTGTGGTGAAGACCACAGTAATGTCGTAATGTGGCAAAGACGCAACCGTATCGATATGTGGCGAAAACGGCAACAATGTCGTAATATTACATTGCCGTAATGTTATGACGGCCGAACTCCTGGAAAAACAGTTCCGAAATTATAACTCCATCATTAAAATAAGGACAATTCACAGTGCAAAGAACATACTACCATTTACTAACTATTAATTAAGCAATACTAACAATACGGTTGATGAGTGTGTAGCCTACAGTAATTGTACATCAATAAGCAAAAAAGCACTGCGGGAAGGTAATACGCTTTTTATACTGAGAAAAGGGTGAAGTAACCTTCGAAATGACGTGTGCTATCATTCCTGATAATAATTAATAGCTACAATGTTTGTGGGCGTAAATTTGATAATACCACTTCAGACACCCTAAACATTACAGGTCCCATTGACGTCTCAGTCGAGCAATACGGGTAATTAAAGTTACACCACTCATAGCCATTCAACGACAGGTCCTTTTTCAGTTGCATAGAAAAAAGTGTCAATGGCGGGATTGGAACCTGCAACCTCTCGCTATCAAGGCGATCATACCAGGGAACAGTGAAATTAAATAATTAACAGTACAGTAATTTCACTGTTCCCTGATCATACCATTAGACCACAGAGACCTATCGGTGTAGGCGCACATATGACTGAAACACATAGTGGAGCTCCGCTCTGAGGTTGCTATTTGAAAAGCGAAGGCATGTCTACATTTTTTGGAACTGCAATAAAGATAACTTTACTTTAATGATAATTAGAGGCTTTCGTGCCCCGAAAATTTTGACGATTTAGGGGTTTCAATGGCTTATTTAATCGATTTTAGAGTCTACTAATATGTAGAAAACACATATAATTTTTTTACTCCCTGACGAATTGTGCTTTTGTGAGGGGAGCTCTCCCCGACAGGGCACCCTGGCCTCTCCCGCTGGTGCCACTCCTGTTTTGTGTACACAGTAGCCTACATTGTTGAATGAAATCATTCACACGAAAGCTTATGTCAGTTTACATCACAACTAGTTTCAAACGTACTACTCTTGCTTTGTATTAAGACTGGCTCTGTTTGGATCGGCAAAATATTATTTTATTCTTGCAAACTCAAGTTGCGTGAGAAAGCAGGGACTTCAAGCTTGCACGTCGTGAGAAAACCCCACTGGCGCCGCCGCTGGTATTCCTATATTGTAGGCCTATACTGTATGTAGAGTATTCATTTATCACTTTTAAAGTAAATCAAAACAAAAACATTTTGTTTCATTAAAACATCCATGGTAGCGCCAGGATTTACTCGACAGAGAGACCAATGTCCAATACCAGGGGGAGGGCATCTTGGAGCGTGGATGTCCCCGACGGAATCGGAAGTGGGCTGGTGCACCGAAAGATCCAACAATAGGAATAGGTAAGTCTTTAATCGAGTTTATACTCTAATAATCAGTATAAATTTCATAGAACATTACCCCACCCCTCCCCCCTTTCTAACGAATTGTGTTGTAAATATTTTATCCACTAACATAAGTACATTAATGTACATGAAACGCCAAACTTACTTCAGTAGTCTTAAATTGATTAAATAATAATAATAATAGGCCTAATAATAAACATTTATATAGCGCCAATTCAAAAATTTATCAAAGGCGCAGGAGAAAACAAACTCAGTAACATTTGGGTGAAAGGTGAAACTTTAAGTTCTAAATAGAAAGATGTGTATAAGAGACAGACTGAGATTTTGACACTTAAACAAACATATCTCAACCTAACCGAACGAACGCATTGTGCGAGATGCGAAGTACAAAAACTAATCTCACTAGAGAGGGCGCACTTTATTAACTGTATAAAGTATATATAAAAGCGAGAGTATTCCAGTGGATGCGATCTACAACCTCTGAATTTGCCTAGTACCGATGAATTCGTCCAGAAAATGGTACTGTAATATTTTATGAGAAATAGTCTGTATTTCTCATTTTTTAAATTCTTTTGCGTAAAACTAAAATTCATGGCAATATTTTTCCATGATTTATAATAATTGGAGTAATGCAAATGAATATTTTCTAAAAAAGTCAGTTTTTAGTGAAATTTTGCCGGGAATGGGGCTTTAAATGGTAATTTTACTAAATTATCTAATCTTCATCGTCACAATATTGCAAGTGGCAGTAATTTTAACTTCCATGTTACAAAGACCAATCACCTCACTTTATATTATTCCGGAATCCATGGAACAGCCTTCCGGATGCAATAAAATCAATCTCTAATTATATAACCCTTAAAATTCGGGTAAAGGGGAATCTTTTGTCATGCCTTCCCTCATTTTAGTCAATTTAGGCCTATTTAGTGAAGAAAATAAATAAATTAAACTAATGACATTTTAATTGCAAAAGATCATGGGTTTTTGCCTCTGTTCTCTAGAACAATTTTTCTTGCATGTGGTTTTTTTTTTTAATGAATTTTGAGGGTTTTTTTTTTTATGTTATCTGTTTTGCGTGTATTGGGACCCCTCTGGAAATAAATCGTGTACACTATGGTTTATCCCAGATATCAACAAAGATTACGTGTATTCTCAATTTTGTTTCTTTGTATTCTGATTATCCGGTTTTGTGATTATTAAGTTGATATCAAATAAATAAAATCAAAATGCCGCCCTGCGATATTTTTTTCCTATTCGAGAATTGCCAACGAAGAAGAATTAAAGCAGCCTGATTAGCTGTTCTATGTCACATGGCCCCTCAAATTCAGTCAGGCATGCAACACGTTGTAACACGGAGTACAGTAGTGCGAATTTGAGCCATTCTTGAATAATAGAAGCTCGAAACCTAGAGGGCATTAATTAGGCAAAGGGAACAGTTGTAATTTTACTGTTCCCCTATTCGGCCTAACATAGTTTTTGATTTCACAGTAGAAAAAATATACTGTGTAAGTGTAGGCATATCCTACAAATACAGTACAGTAATTAGGCGTAGGCCTACGTGGTAAGCTCTGCCTGCCCCCACCCCACCCAGGCGATTTTTTTTAACGCTTTTTTATATAGGCCTATATATTTTTTATTAGGCCTACTTAAACAATGCAATGAGACTCGGCTGTTTAATCGCACTACTGTACTTGTTCTATGCTCGACTGAATTTGGGGAGTCACGTAGATAAGAACAGCCAATTAGGCTGCTTAATTTTCCTTCATTGGCAATCATATAGGAGAAAAAATATCGCTGCCCGCTTGGCTTAACTATTAATACGTGGATTTAATATTATAATGGGCATAGCCTTCAAGGGCATATTCTCACAGTAGATTAAAAGTACATTGGAAAAAATACATTCACCCTTGAATATACCATAACAATTGACCAATCGGAACGTGTTATTGTTGAGGCCACGAATAGGCCTACGCGCATGTTACACAAACACGCAAAGTGGGCATACGTGAAGGCTATCTCTTGCTTTGTGAGAACTTGTAGCAATGATATAGAGTGCTCTATGCAATGATAGTGGTTCCATTTTTCCCTGGCCATGTTACCATCTATATGGCGAGTGTGGTTGGCATTAATGAACCCAATGTGCCTATGCCTATATAGACTTCATAATAAATAATATCATAGGAAAAAAATCAAAATGCGTGTAGTGTGCTATATGGATGGATGATTTGTGGAGGCCCGAATTATTTCACTACAATTTGGATTTATTTTCATCGTGGCTGGTGCCAAGATAACAGTATTCATATTTTAGTTCTTTAGAAAAAGGTAATGACAAGATAATGAAGAAACCCCATGAGGTCCTTACTCAACCATGCGTGCAAGGGTTGAAATAGAGGTCATGGCCGTCGGCCATCGTATTTGAGTATGTATAGTACTATGACATCGCACGCACAGATCAATAACAATCATGGTAGTACAGTTGTGTGGCTAATCTGAGGTGACCTCCATGGAGTAGCAGGTAAGCTAACTTGCATTTAACCATTCGAATTTTGAATGAAAACTGTAGATAAAGGCATGTTCATTGTCTAGTAATTAGGAGACTCCATAACCAATAGTGTAATGTGTGTGTAGGCTACAGTACCATAAAGCAATTATTGGACTGAGTAAATACAGGAGTACAGTATTTAACTGCTGTTTCCCACACAGTGGAGTTGAACGACCAACCGCGTTTCGGTATCAACAAAAACAACATCGTAACACGAGGGAGCGGCTTGTACAATAGTACAATAGTAAATAAGAACACGACAAGAGTAGGTGCAGAAACCAAGGCATGGTTGGTACTTAGGAAATACGGAAAACAGTAATCTCGTAAGGAATAATTCAACTGTTTTTCCTGTGTTACACCTTCTCTATGGTTACACGGAGTAGAAGCCAAAGGCAAAGCCTAGGCTAGGATCATCATGATATAATTATTGTAGGCTAACTAGACAGGTAGTAAGATAAGATGAGTATAAAGTAGTGTAGTAATCAATGTGTTAATTGTGATGCAATTGAAAATCTGGGTTCAGTTTACTGCTTGAATCAGTTAAATTGAAGTATTTAATGTTCATGAATTTGGACCATGATATAGAAAGAGTTGGCCTTCTTTTACCATGTTGGAGATACCTGGCCAAGGGAAGCCTGAGCTTGCAGTGGTTATGCCTACATTGGTACTCATACTGTACATATGGTAATAATGTTTTTATCTGAAGCAGTGTTCCCCAACAAAATGATTGGCTTACTTCCGTTGGTGCCTAGGTTTCCCCGACATGATGTTCTGTGCCCTCTCGACCTGGGGCAGATGCAGGGTTTGGCTATAGAGGGTGTGTGAGAGTTACCACCTCGGCCCCAACAAATTTTGAGAATATGGACCACTAGGTGCCCGGAAATTGCACTCTCATGTCTTAAAAATCAGCTCGAAAACTGCTGGCGCTGGCACCAGCCTCACCTTACCAGTTACCTTTCAGTACGCATTCGCTGATGAGGCATTATTGCAGGAATATTTCTGGTTTAGTTCGAATCAGACCATAATATTAACAACATTATTGCGATAATGCAGCATTCCAAAGCTGGTAATACCAAGGTAATTCAACAAAAGGACGCACATCTCGGGACATCAAAGGTTATAACTCTGGCATCGACATTCT